>NC_064430.1:24702500-24875000 GCF_023375975.1 Astyanax mexicanus | reverse complement strand
TCAACTCCACCCGCCATGTGTGGAGGAAGAAAAATGCTGCCTATGACCCCAAGAACACTGTGCCCACCGTCAAGCATGGAGGTGGAAGCATAATGTTTTGGGGGTGTTTCTCTGCCAAGGGTACAGGGCTACTTCACCGCATCACTGGGAAGATGGATGGAGCCATGTACCGCACAATCCTGAGGGACAACCTCCTCCCCTCTGCCAGGGATCTGAAAATGGGCCGTGGTTGGGTCTTCCAACATGATAACGACCCTAAACATACAGCAAAGGCAACAAAGGATTGGCTCAAGAAAAATCACATTAAGGTCATGGAGTGGCCCAGCCAGTCGCCAGACCTCAATCCGATCGAAAATCTATGGAGGGAGCTGAAGGTCAGAGTTGCCAAGCGACAGCCCACCAACCTTCATGATTTAGAGAGGATCTGCAAAGAAGAGTGGGCCAAAATTCCCCCTGGTGTGTGTGCTAAACTTGTGGTTAACTACAACAAACGTCTCACCGCTGTGCTTGCAAACAAAGGCTTTGCCACTAAGTATTGAGTGTGTTTGGCAAGAGGGATCAAATACTTATTTTCCTCATTGAAATACAAATTAATTAAAATATATTCTTTAAAATTATATTCTGGATTTTTGTCTTGATATTTTTGTCTTGATATTCTGTCTCTCTCGCAAACAAAGAAAATCAGCAAGGGATCAAATACTTCTTGGACTCACTGTATATACGTATATATATATATATATATATATATATATATATATATATATATATATATATATATATATATATATATATATATGCTACTGTTGCTGACATCTCCCAAAGACAATGCTAAAGCTCATTTTACTACTGTAGCATTGTTAGCATGTTCCATTAGCGTTCCAAGGCATTGTGCATTATCACCACCTTAGTGTTACCAACACTACCATCTTAGTTCAACATCAGTACCATAGCTTTAGCCTGCGTTAGCATGCTGGCTAACAGGTTCATCCAACATCAGTACCACAGCTTTAGCATGCCAGTTACCAGCTACATCCAAAATCAGTAACACAGATTTAGCATGCTGGCTACCAGGTTTATCCACCATCAGTACCACAGCTTTAGCATGCTGGCTACCAGGTTTATCCAACATCAGTACCACAGATTTAGCATGCCAGCTATCAGCTACATCCAACATCAGTACCGTCGCTTTAGCATGCTGGCTAACAGGTTCATCTATCATTAGTACCATTGCTTTAGCATGCTGGCTAACAGGTTCATCCATCATTAGTAACATTGCTTTAGCATGCTGGCTAACCTGTTCATCCATCATTAGTACCAAAGCTTTAGCATGCCAATTACCAGCTTGATCCAACATCAATACCATAGCTTTAGCATGCTGGCTACAGATTATTTCAACATCAGTACCACACAGTTAGGTTTGTCCAACACCAGTACCACAAAGTTAGGTTTGTCCAACACCAGTATCACAGCATTAGCATACCAGTTACCAGCTTCATCCAACATCAGTACCTCAGCTTTAGCATGCTGGCTACCAGCTACTTCCATAATCTCCACTGTATTATTAGCACTGTGGCTACCAGCCTTGTCCTACATCAGTACCACTGTTTTAGCATGCCAGTTACCAGCTTCATTTAACATTAGTATCACAGTGTAAGCATGCCAGTTACCAGCTTCGTCCAAGATCAGTACCACAGCTTTAGCATGCTGGCTACTAGCTAGGTCCATAATCTCCATTGTATTATTAGCACAATGGCTACCAGCCTTGTCCAACATCAGTACCACAGCTTTGGCATGCTGGCTACCAGTGTCATTCAGCATCTCTACTGTGCCATTAGCACATCTTCCAAAAACAAAACTAAAGCTAATTTTGTTTGTCGCTCAGTGATGGAGCTGTGAAGTTCTGTTTTTTGTGCCCCAGAACATCACTTTAGCACATCGCCCAGATATTCCACACCACAGATAACACATCAAAGTACCACAGATATTTACGGAGTCAAGCAACACTTTAACTCAGCTTTATTTATTTGTATATCTATGCAGACGTGTCCTAGATGGAAGTGTGCCCAGGGCGAGGAGCAGAACATTGTTCAGTAGAAGCAAAACCGTCATCTGTCCATCAAACCGTGTAGTGATTAAATTATCTTACACTACTACAGGTAAAGTGGGACAGTATGGCTGCTTTCTCACTGTGGGAACAAATAGTTACCAAGGAAGACTAAGAGACATATGAATATTCTTTGACCAAAACCAAAACCATTCCACTGTAGCTCTGGCTGTATGTTTGGGTCATCGTCTTGCCGGAAGGTGAATCTCCTTCCCCCAAGTCTCAAGTCTTTTACAGCCTCCAACAGGCTTTCTTCTCCATCCATCTTCAATTCATCAAGTCCGACCTGCTTCCCAACTTTGTCCCTGCTGAAGAAAAAAGCATCCCCACAGGATGGTGAGTTCAGGGCGACAGGCAGTGTTACATTTGTTTTGCCACACTTGGTGCTTTGCATTTAAGCCATAAAAGTACTTATACTTTGACTTTGTTTTTATTTGACCACAGCTCCTTCTTCACCATGTTTGCTGTGTTTTCACATGGCTTGTTTCTACAGATTACAAACAGCACTTCTTATGTTGTTTTTTAACAATGGTTTCCTTCTTTACACTCTTTCATAAAGGTCAGATTTGTGGAGTGCATGATTTATAGTTGTCCCGTGGACAGATTCTCCTGATCCACCTGAGTTGTGGATCTCTGTAGCTCCTCCAGAGTGACCATGGGCCTCTTGGCTGCTTCTCTGAACAGCGCTCTCTTCTTGCTGCAGGACTCTATTCAATAAGCATTTTGCATATTTTGGATTTTATTGAGGGCTTTTGGAGTAAAGGGGGCTGTATACTTTTGCACGTCACACTTTTTTTTTTTTCGCTTTTTGGTTTTTATTTGGTAAAAAATTTGAGAACCATTTATAATTTTCGATCTACTTTACAATTATGCACTACTTTTTGTGCTAAATCTCAATAAAATACATTTAAATTTGTGGTTGTAAAGTTGTAAGGTTCACACACAATCGTATAGGCCATGTTATTTATTTATTTATTTATTTATTTATTCATTTGTCTCCCACTCCGTTTTTTTACTCCGTGTCCAGCCCGCGGCCCGGCGGTCCAATCCGTTTTATCTGGACCCTTGTTGGAAATGTCAGAGTGGAAGCAGCAGCTCTACAAAATGGACATGTTGTTTTTGTTTTTCTCTTATTCTACCAACCCCCCCCCCCCCCCCCATCACACACACACACACACACACAAAAACACACACACAGACACAGACACAAACACACACTGACACACACCACCCCCATCTCTCTGATAAGAGCAGGGTGTGATGTGGGTCAGGGAACACAGCGAGCGGTCACTTCAGCCGGCCTGACAAACAAGCCAGCCTTTAATCAGGGAGACAGAGCCGCCGGGGGTCCGGGGAGCCCAGCAGGGGGCAGCGTCTCACGCGGCACTTCTGAAAGATAAAACGCTGGAATAATCGGACGCACTGGGACCACCCTCCCAGACGTCTCACGCGAGTCGTCCCCGGAGAGACGGAGCCCCCAGAGTCTACGGCGTGACGAGGAACCCTCGTGTAAAGAAGAAGAAGAAGCACCAACACCAGCAGAACATCTGGCGGAACATCTTGTCTACTGAGGCACGATCTGGACACCACCTGGGAGCTTTATTAGAGGGCTCCTGGGTAGATAGGGGCTTTAGGATTCACACAATGGCAACACAACAGGAACCAGGTAGCAGACAGAGCAGGTGGTGGAGTAACAAATAGGAAAACAAATACAAGAAACCACTTAAAAATTATGAGTTTCTTTGATTTTAATATTTTGAAAACCTCTGGAATATAATCAAGAGGAAGATGGATGGTCACAAGCCATCAAACCACCAAACTGAACTGCTTGAATTTTTGCACCAAGATTAAAGCAGCATAAAGTTATCCAAAAGCAGTGTGTAAGACTGGTGGAGGAAAACATGATGCCAAGATGCATGAAAACTGTGATTAAAAAATATCAATTTGACTATCAATGAACTCTTAAAACTGTATGAATATAAGCTTCTGCACCTATTTTTTTTTCACCTATTTGCCAGTAAGGAAAATAGGTTATGCCAAGAGCCAATAGCCAAAGAACTTACAGTATAAATCAACTATCACAAATAAAATCAACTTTAATGTGTATTTATCAATTCATACAGGACATTTCGTCCTTAAAATGATTAAGTTGTTTGGAGTACTAAGTCTAAGTACTTTTTTATAAGTATATTATTAAGTTCTCTATACAGGGTATTTTATTTAGTAGTTAAAATTCTATACTTAAAAGCATTGGATAATACTAATACAGGGCTAACTAATTAGACGTTACAGTGCATTACACTCTACATAAGCTGGGTAGAGATCTAGAAACCAGCTTTTAACCCTTTAAACTGACATTGATGACACTGTTTATGCTGATTATCATTATCATTTCATTGGCACCAAAATGTAACCCTGTGGGACTCCACAAGATATGGTAAACTAAACAGTTAACAATAGATGTATACTTGTTTCTGCATTAGGATTAATAACCACATAGTAATTTTAGGGTTCTAGAGGTTTAGCTTGCTCCTGTTCTTCTCTGATTGGCTTTCAGTGGAGCCTATCATGACCAATCATAATACAGTACAGTCAAGAGCACACTTTGTGGTGAAGGTGAAGAAAACACCTCAACCTTATCAGCATCTCTCAGACAGCCAGATCACAGCCGGTGTCACAAAAAAAGCCCAAATTCTGAATAATTAAAAACGCGCCATTGTTCTTTGACAGGAATAATAAAGCGCTTTTAGCCTCCGAATCCAAAGTATTTTCTTCTCCTCAGTAAAGCGACACGTCTGATTATCCCCCTGATCAGGATGGCGGGATCCTGAGAGCATCCTGGTTGATGAGGACGAGTTGAAAGAGCGCTCTGCGGAAACTTTTTTTAATCTCCTCATTGATCTCTCGCTCTCGCGGGAGAGATATTGTGTTTCATCCCTTTGCATCATCCGAGCGTGGTCTCCACCCCCCCACTGTCTCTCCACTCATCTGATTTAAACTATTCTCACTATGAATCGAAATCGATCTAAAAAACGAGCAGCAATTAAAAAAAAAAACACACACAACCTGTCTGGTGAGCCACATCAGTGTTATTGATAGGCGCGGGAATTAAGACTAATTAGTGAGATGAATCACAGTCAGAGAGCTGTGGTGAAAAAATGTTTGTTTTTGTTGGGTTTTTTGTGTGTTTTCCACTGTTTTTTATGTAAATCACAGTGACCGAAAAGTATCATCACACACTCTGCATGCAGGAGCTTCATCCCTGCTGACAATTCCAACTTCTGCAAGACCAGTTTCTGCTGAGAGCTGCTTTCAGATGGTCTAAGCTGGTAAACATTGATGGTGAAGATGGTTAAAAAGCTGGTAAACCAGTTCTTCACAAGCATAGTGTATATTGCATTGTTTTTCTACCAGCTTGGTAATGTTGGTAAGGCTGGTTTACCAGCTTGGTAATGCTGGTCATGTTGGTCATGCTGGTCAGTCAGCTTGGTAATGCTGGTCATGTTGGTCATGCTGGTCAATCAGTTTTAAAATGTTGGTAATGCTGGTCAACCAGCTTAGAAATGTTGGCCATGCTGGTCAACCATCTTGGTAATGTTGGTCAACCAGCTTGGTATTGTTGGTCATGCTGGTCAACCACCTTGGAAATGTTGGCCCTACTGGTCAACCAGCTTTAAAATTCTGGTCATGCTTGTCTACCAGCTCTGTAATTTTGGTCATGCTGATCAACCAGTTTGGTAATGTTGGTCATGCTGATCTGCCAGCTTTAAAATGCTGGTCATGCTTGTCTACCAGCTCAGTAATGTTGGTCATACTGGTCAACCAGCTTGGTGATGCTGGTCATGCTGGTCTACCATGCTGGCCAATGGTCAAGGTGGTTAAAAAATGAAAACACAGCATTTACTGGTAAGCAACCTGCTTAAACAGCTCTTTACCAGCACAGTGTGTAAAGCAGTTGTTGCCGGTCATGAGGAACAACCTGAGTGGTCTTGATGGTCATGCTGGTCCACCATTGGGGCCAATTCAGCATAGTTCCCTCTAAACAATTCCCTATAAACCGAGAGAAATGCCAGCTTTCTCTCTAGCTGTCTGTCTTATCTGATGAGCAGCAATTCATCATCAGATGAATCAGTTTTTTTATGTACAGCGACGTAAAGAACATTTTAACTGGGTTGGGTTGTACAGATGTTTGTTGCAATTTAAAGTCACTTACCCATTAAAAGCAACACTGGGTTGACCTTAAGCGCTAGTGTTGGGATAAAACAAAACCATGGTCATGTTTGGTCAATCTGGCTATCTATCTTAGTCAAGTTGACCAGCAAACAAAAGCATATGGTCTACAGTTCAAGACCTGATCTGGTTTAACCAGCTCCACCAGTCTGACCAGTCTGAGCTGACGGTGCTGTTTTGTTCAGCAGGGATCCGTCAGCAAACTCAGTCCTCGCACTCCACCAATTATCCCCGGCATTGACAGAACACTCCGGCAGGTCTTCATTCTGTCCTGGAGGAATCGATACGTAATGATGTGTAATTAAGAAGACGGAGGAGTAGATTTGGCACGGGTCGTGCCCGGTGGCAGATGGTTCGAATCCAAGTCTTAAATGCCCTGCTTTGTATTTTAAGGGCCCTGCTCTCGCTGAAGGCAGCATGCCACGCCGAGCTCCGAGCCCATTTGTGCAGCGTCTGGACCTAATTGTATTTTAATGCCGGCTCCTGAGCACAGGTCAAAGTTTCGCCACATCATCTCTCCCTGTATAGTTAAAGCATTAACCCTCATTAGGATCGATAGATTGGAGAGGGGAGCCGGGCTAAGTGCTTCATTTTACCTCCGACTCAAAAACAGCCCGGGGACTGCAGCCATAAACAAGACATGAGACGGATATCATACACTTATTACTGTAAACCAACTGCAAACTCTGCTTTAATCAGGACAGTGTGGAATATTTTACATTTTCCTATTTACAATTTGGATTTGAAGCACTTTTTACTCATGAATTCATTAGAAAAATGTGAAAATACATTTGATAGAACAACAAATCTACATATTGTACAAATGTCACTATTAACTCTGACCAATATGCACTCAGTAGAATAAAAAAATTAATCAATCGACATTCGGTCACGAATCCACCAACCGTTTGCAGTAAAGTTGTCAACTGATCATCAGTCATTAACATAAATGCCAACTAATCAGAACTCAGCACTTTTAACTCGATCAGTAACTCCACCAATCAGCACTCAGTAGCTGTAATTCCACCAATCAGCACTCAGTTGCAGTAACTCCAACCAAGTAACAGCAGTGACAACCAACCAGTGGTTTGTAACAGCAATGACAACCAATCAGCTCTCAGTAGCTGTTACTCCACCAATCAGTATTTAGTTGCAGTAACTCCACCAATCAGCACTCAGTAGCTGTAACTACACCAATCAGCACTCAGTAGCTGTTACTCCACCAATCAGCACTCAGTTGCAGTAATTCCACCAATCAGTACTCACTTGCAGTAATTCCACCAATCAGCACTCAGAAGCTGTAATTTTACCAATCAGCACTCAGGTGCAGTAACTCCACCAATCAGCACTCAGTAGCAGTAACTCCAACCAAGTAACAGCAGTGACAACCAACCAGCGCTTTGTAAGAGCAATGACAACCAATCAGCACTCAGTAGCTGTAACTCCACCAATCACCACTATCAGCTGTATTGTAAGTGTTTTAGTGCCAACATATTTTTTTGATAAAAACAGAATAGTTTTGTTTCCTTGATGTTAACAAATTGAATGTTTCCATTATGTTGTGTAAAGTAAAACATTTTGCTGTATAAACTGTACTTAGTAGCAGTAATGCCAACCTGTGCTCGGTAGAAGTAATTTTAACCAATTAGTCTTGAGTAGTAGTAACACCTACTATTCAACACTCTGTGAAAGTATTGTTTAAAATGTTTTAAAATTTACTGTATAAATTGTTACAGTTTTACAGGCTTTTTTCATTAAGCCTGATCAGTTATTGATCTTCTGCTGATCAGATCACCTCAGTAACTGTCGGCTGGTTGAGTTGAGATCAGACTGAAACTGCACTGATTAAACAGGACTTGGACCCTCAGCCCTGGGCTGGGTTTAACCAGCTGTATGCGTGCCGTGCTGGGCTGGGCTGAGCTGGTGTTGTGCCGAATTCAGCACCCCCGCCATGAAAAGCACCCCCTCTCTTCTTGATGAAAGCATTTTAACTTTACTTAGAAATGCGCTTCAAGAGAGGGGGACACTCTTTCTGGCGGGGGTGCTGAATTTAGCAACATAGTAGTGCCGAAATTCGGCACAACACTGTTACTCTTTCTGTTCTGCTTTGGTCTCTCTGAGGATTTGCTAGGTTATCAAGGACACGCTGGCGAGCATGAAAGACCCGCTAAAGATTCCATCTCACGCCGTATCATCTGTTCAGCTCAGTGTCGGAGGGAAGGCCGCTTCCATTAAGCGCTGCTGCCCGCCGTCCAATGCCATTTCATTTGTCAGATTGGGCGGCGGGTAAGTGCCCGCGATGCATCATCTCGTATTGCTTTCCTGATAACAAGAATGATAACTAAGCACTTTCCCAGAAGCCTCGGCTAACAGCAGCAGCACAGGTAGACTGGGAGACTAATGTACAGCACACTCTGCAGAAAGAGCTCTAATCTAATGTACAAAATACAGGCAAAAGTATTAGGACACTTGCTTACTTTTTTATTATTTTTATTTATTCAGGAGTATTAAAAGAGTTTTAGAGTTTTAGAAGTTTATCCAGGTAGCTGTCTCTACAGTCTCTACTGTGTAGGAAACACTTTTTTAGCAGATACTATGGACACCATAGCAACCAGTTACATACATTATAGCAAGCACCTAGCAACCACATAGCACCATGATAGCAACCACCATGGACAATTTGGCAACCAGTTACGAACACCATAGCAACCACCTAGCAACAAAATAGCAACCACCATGGACTCCAAAGCAACCAATTTGTCACTCTAATGCAGCCACCTAACAACCATTCAGCAACGTAAAAGCATCCACCATGGACAGTTACAAACATCAGAGCAACCACTTGGCAACATAAAAGCAACCACCATGGACACCAAAGCAAACAGCTACTCACACCAAAGTAGCCACCTAGTAACCACTAAGCAACATAATAGCAACTTCCATGGACAACCAGCTGCAAACATCATAGCAACCAGCTAGCAACACAATATCAACCCAGAAGGACACCACAGAAACCAGTTGCAAACATCATAGCAACCACTTAGCATCATAATAGCAACCACCATAGACACCAAAGCAAACAGCTAGTCACACCAAAGCAGCCACCTAGCAACCACTAAGCATCATGGACAGTCATAGCAAACATCATAGCTACCACCTAGCAACCACAGTATTACTTTAAAATTAAGCTTCCTTAAAAAGGGTTTATAAATAGTTTAAAAACATCAATAAGCACCTACAACACAAACAGAAAGAAAAACAGTAAAAATAACTTTTTTATTATATCAGTTTATAACCTAATTAATAACCATTAATAATATCCGTTGTAAACTATTTATGAACCCTTTATAAAGGAGCAGCATGATTTTAAAGTGATACTGAAATCACTTAGAAAAATAATAGCAACCACCATGATCATTTTGACAATGAGCGGCAAACATCATAGCAACCACTGAGCAGCCACTTAGCAACACAATAACAACCTGGGCTAATCTGCCATTTCATTGGTTAATACTCTCTAATCTTTATTCTAATTAATAAAATGTCTCAATATGTGTGAAGGAAAAGAATACACAGGAAAGAAGAGAACACACCATGTCCATTCCAATGGATGCAGAGTCTTAAATAGTTAATAAATGAAATTATATTCAGCAGATAAAAGTAACTTTTACTGTCTAAAACTGCTTTTATCTGCTTTTTCCACACTGACCCATCCTTTTCTGATTTGGTGTTGTTTTTTATGTCACAATACTGGAGCTTGAGGTCATCCCAGCTTGTTGCTTTTTGATGGTTAAGTGACTTTGAGTTCCAACCAACATCTGTACAACCCAATTTTCCTTTTTCAGAATTCCCTTTGTCACGCCGCTCTACGTAATAAAAAGTGTATCTGATGATGAATCGTCGCTCATTTAATGAGGCAGGCAGCTTCAGAGAGAGGTCTGTGTTCCTCTCTGTGTTTAGAGGGAAATTTATTTATTTCATGTTGAATTTGTTCTGAAGCGCAGCGTGCAGTGTTAACACGCTGCGATTAGGTCACACACTGTTCCGTCATCTTCTAAATAAAGCCAAGCGCTCTCCAGCAGCAGTGTTTAACATGATGCAGCCGACAGCGTTCCGACCGCCGCTCCGGGGAAATCATCCCATCCTTTATTTCATCCTTTCCTTTTGTTCTATCTTTTCTTTTTCCCATTTAGAATTATGATCACAGCGACGTGATGGATGGTCCAGAAGAGGCGGCCGTCCTCCTCCCTGTGAAAACCAGTCGTCTTGCGGGCGGAGATCGGTCTCCCGGGAGAGGCCGCAGTGTTTTCCTCTCCGGCAGGTACGAGTAAGAGTGTCCCCGTGGCTTTTCAGACGGAATGACAGCCCCAGACTGGAACTATCGATTTTTCTCTTTTTATATTTATATATTTCCCTCTGGAGGAGCCTCTGGAGACGATGAGTGGTCCTCGGTGGGTTTTCTGCTGGACAGCTCCGGTGTCACGCCTGGGTTGCGACTATCCATGTACGAAAATGGAAAATTCTGCCATTCATAAAAGTGATCACGACCTGAAGAGAAGATGAATTTTATCAGAATCTGGTTTATTTCACCAGATGTGGTCAGTATCGGCCGAATACTGTATCTCACCATTTGATAATATAATGATATATTTTATATAGTCATTCATCAAAGCATTAAAACTTTGTTAATTTGTTCATTTTTGAAATGACACAAATAAATGAATAAACATCCATAATTCATTGCAAATGCAACCAGAGGATTTTTGAATAGTATGGAAAACCCACATTAAACAGGACATATTGTAAGTTCTTTACACAAAATCACTCTCACATAAAGATAAAGACCAGCTCTATTTTTTACCAGTTTCAGTCCCATTCATAAAAAGCTGTTCCTGGCCAGTATACACTGAGCGTTTACCACAGCTCGTGCTAACCTGCAAACTGCTGACTTGCCACGGACAGTAGGTATAGATCCCTCCCTAAGACTGTTATCAGCAACAAATCCAGAAGTCAATGGTGCAGCATTAATATTAAATAAATGTATCTTTTCCAGAGACGTCCATGCCTTTTTCAACAAGACAATGCAAAACTGGCCTGCCTGTAGTCCTGATCTGTTTCTAAAAGAGCAATAGCGACCCCATACTGTTATGCACCTTAAAATGTGTTTGCAGGAAGGACAGGACCTTAAAAAACACCGGAAACACTTAATCACTTGGTATCTTCAGTGCTACAATCTCTTTTAAGTATTGTGTGAAGGAATGGTAACATTACAAAGTGATAATAATGCTTCATACAGTTTGCAATCAAACAAAAGCAAGCCAAATAAAATATTAGAAACACTTTTTTTAAATACCATACCCTTGGCTTCTATTGATAATCTGTAGTAAAGTCAGTGCAAAGTATCATACATTTTTGCACAGTCAATATACAATACGAGACAGTAAAATAATGACAGCATAGTTAAAGCAAAGAGATTCAGTTAAATGAGCAAAGTGAATTAGATTTTAAAAACCTCAAAAAGCACATCGCACATCAAACTCAACACCAAACACAAGCAAATCTCTGATTCCCCGAGAACAGTATGCAAGCAGTACAGTTTGTAGAATGTGTAGCGCGCTCTGCGGTATACCCTGCGCTGCCGAGACGTCTTGCTGTGGTTTTAAAGTGTTTAAAGGAGTGTCACGCCACCTTCCACCTCCAGCCAACAAGCAATTAAGCCACAATTACAATAGCAGGTCTATTTATATCCCTCTTGAAGTGCGGCAGCAGCGACGGCAGCCGCGCAAAAGTGCTTAATTCTGCATATTATCCGACTGGAGCGGATCCCACTGAGAGCACAACATGGCTTTAAACTCCAACAAACTTTCCCCAGCTTCTCCTCGGGCCAAATGCACCAAATTCGCTAATTAGGACCTCTGTGACATATGGTAAACATTCGCTGGCGATTACTCCGTCTGATTTTTATTATTTTTTTTTTCATTTCCTGCACATTTATTTGAGTTTAATTCACCTTGCGCCCGAACACGACGGCTCACGTACGCTCTTACTGCGGGGAAAGACCTTTGATTAGCGCTATTAGAAAATGACAGAAACTTAAATTGCCTACGATAAATGAACAGCTCCATTGGGAAAGAAGGCCTCAGCCCACTAATTAGCAATTACATTAGACAGCTTTGCATCTCCGGAAGTTTCTACACCATGAAAAAGGCCCTCCCACCCAGCAGACAATACATGGGTCCATCACGGTTCTCCAGATTTAATGCTAAAACGGGTAATTGGGAACAGCTTGGGTTTGCTTCATTAAAGGCAGCAGCTCTATGGGCTCGTGCAGCAGGCAGATATGTTCCTCAGCTGTGGTTTTGCTCTGTAAACTCCTCCAGAAGCATCAATCGCAACAGCTGTACGGCTTTATTTGGAAGAACCACTTTAGAAACTCGCTCACTTTGTCTTCCAAAGGAGCAGAAATTTGGTTTAATAAGCTGCTGTTGAGTCACATCAGTTTGAAGAATTGAATTGAGACTCAACTAAATCAAAAAAAGACCATATATAAACCAACTTTGGCAACTTTAACACCAATGGCTCCACTGAGATGTAGACTCATGTTTAACTCAAAACTAACCCTCTGATCTGTCATAAGGGATTGATGTGAGCTGAATGTGCAGAGAAATTGTATTGAAGGGTTTACCAAACTAGGGGGTGGAGCTTAGACACAGTACAGAGGAGCACATGACTGGTGCAAGTGCAATTTAAAACTGCTTTTTCTTGAATTTATCTGCAGAACCTGTTTGAATCAGTCGGACTGAACTCAGTTTCTGTTAAATAACTATTGTGAGAAAATTGGTAGGTTGGTAAGCTTGGTAAGTAATGGTACATCTGCACTACCTCATACTATTATTCCTGTACCAACTCAAGGTTCAGTCAAAGACTTGCCTAGACTGACAGAGTTCTGAATTTAAGTCTGTACTGGCTTACGGCTGGATTTCAGACATGTTTGTTCGGCCTCAAGTTTAGACTTGATGCTTAACTGATCGGCTCAAGACTCAACAAATTTATATTTTTTTCTGTATTGGCCAAGACTAGATGTAAAGAGATTTAAAGAATATTCAAAGACATTCTAGGAGCATGCAAATTACATAACATAAATTAACATATTTTTGTAATAGCTATATGAAATATTTGAGTACTACCAAATTTTCTATTTAATAAATTCCAATTTCCTGGAAAGAACAGCTATAAATGAACAGATATGTGCCAGTGCATGCCCTCCTCTGCCCACTACGGGCAGGACAGTGTATCAGTATCATTATATTTATTCTATCCTAATTTCAATTGTATCACATCATATTGTTACATGTTGCCAAATAACAGAGGAGTTCTAAACTCCCTACATCTCACCCCCCACCCAATTTGACTTATTAAAGTTACTGCTTCGTTACTCCACATGGTGGCGTTATAATCTCTAAATGAATAGCGAACATATGAGCTTGCGGTGAAGATTATAGGTCATCAAATTCTGTCAAACTGACACCAATAAATCCAAAAGTATTTTATCCTCTTCAGTAACACCAGTGATGGTTATAACGGCGTTGGAATCAACAGCGTTACTCATGAGGTTACTTTTTTCAGTAACGAGTAATCAGGGGGTTACGGGGGCGAGTAACACGAAAGTAATGCAATAGTTACTTTTACTGGTAACTAGTTACTTTTATAGTGGAGTTACTTTTTTGGAGAAGTAACTAATTTACTTTTTCAAAGTAACATGCCCAACACTAAGTAACACAGATGCTTAAAGTACTGTAGAGATTTGTCTTGCAATTTATCATGTATTGCAGAATCACAATATTATGATAAAATCATTCTCGTGGGCAAAGTATCATGATAATATTGTATCGTGAGATGCCTTGTGTTTCCCACGCCTGATGCCCACAGTGCGGTGAGGTGGAACAGGGTGGTACAGCAACTAAAGTGGTACCACTTTAAAATAAGAATACCTTTATAAAGGGTTTATAAATGGTTTACAATTAGGTTATTAATGGTTACTAATTAGGTTGTAAATGCCTTAAAAAACATTAATAATCAGTTATAACACATACATAGAAAGGGCAACAATGACATGTTGTTTGCCAAATACTGAACCCACAGCCATCTATATTGTTGTCCTTTCTACGTATGTGTGTTATAACTATTTATTAATCATTTTTAAGGCATTTACAACCTAATTGGTAACCATTAATAAACTAATTGTAAACCATTTATAAACACGTTGTAAGGGTGGTCTTATTTTAAAGTGGTACTACCTAAAGCTAAGGAAATGTGTTGATTCACCTACAGAGTTTTGGTTTTATTCTGTTTGTATTTAAATCCACTTGTTGGCGTTTTCACAGCATCCCTGCGCTGCTTTAAAACAACCCCTGAGCGCTGTGGGTATCCTCGTGCTGTGCCAGCGCTGATTGCCTGGCATGTGTTCCACAGACCTGCAGCTGTTCGCTTTACCACCGACCTTTTGTGTGAACAGCCTCGGAGTCTCGTAAACAAAACGCCGGGTTTAAACAGACTCATCACGTCGTCACGCTGTGTCATCTGCCTCCATTCTCACCTGCCCCGCATCACAAAAGCACCAATTCAGAGCCAAATCCTGACGGGAATACGGAACGACGCGATGACGTTGTGAGAGCCGCGGTTTACGCACTAACACCGTTACTCACCGGGTGTGAATTTTCTCATTGTTTTTTTTTTTCTTTCGGAAAGCTAATTTCTTAGCACTTTGCTGGCGGCCGTGGAGAAAAAAACAGTATCTCCCACTGTTTCAGGACCAAGAGCAATATAGTGCACATGCTGATAAAACTGATACACACTGTCTGAATCAGTGTGAAACACAAATAAAAACATAAATGAATAATGAATGAATGCATTCACAACAGCTTGGAAGATGCACCTTTGACTTTCATTCGCAGACTGTGTAAACTAGAGATATTAAATGATTTCTTAATATAGTGAAGTATAATATGGTATGGCATGACAAAAACCCAACTTAGTGTAGTACACAGTACCGGTAAAAAGTTTTAGAACTCCCCTATTTTTTTTAGTTGTTCATTTTTAATTTTCAACTCTTAGTGACAACTTTTTTAATGCACTTCAAGTGTCTGACATCTAATTGTACTCTTCACTGCTGAAACTGAGACTTAAGCCCCATCCGGACGGGATTAGTGTCTCAGGGGGACATCTGTGAAAAATATTTCACACTTCTACTCAGTGATAAAACTCCTGCATCTGGACTTGTGAATTGAAAAAACAGGAGGACCAGTGAGTTTTTAGGCTTTTTTTCTCAGTCACATGACATCACAGCGTTCAGTAGCTCCTCCATTTCCACTCGCTGTTGTGTTTTTAACAGAAACGGAAACGCACAGCCAAAGTTTACTGTAATTACGGTGTGTGGCAGTGGACAAATGGCTATTTTATTAAATGTGAGGAGACAAAACTCAGAGATGTGCATCCGGACAGGATTAAAATAACTGGAGGACCACAGAGTTCACAAAAAAGCAGTAGATAATTCAGCCTGTAATGGTTTTTTCTTAGACATGCTCTGAGAGACTAATCCCATTTGGATAGGGATTAAGTCCAATGTTTATTGTCTGTTGTTTTTCACTGGTGTGTGTGTGTGTGTGTGTGGATGAGTGCTGATTCTAAATGGTTGAGTGTAAAAGGTGATTGTAAAGCATCCTTGGGTTTCTAGAAATGTGCTATAAAAGTGTAGCTTTATTTATTCATTCATTCATTCATTTATTCATCCCAGAATCCCTGATGCCTCCAAACCAAGAAAGGTCAATGCCACTTCTGGATATGGTTTATGTAAAGCTTTAAATGTTTTTACCTTCAGTTTTAAGTAGTAGTAGTATTTGTGAATGAAACTCTGTAGTGCTGGGGGGTTTATATTCAGCTCTGGAAAAAAAAGGAGAGAGCGCTTCAGTTTCTGAATCAGTTACTCTGTGTTTGCTATTTGTATAGGTTTATGCTTGTGTAAAATAAAGAGTTTTAAAATCTACAATATAACCCTGGTTTTTAATCAGAGTTTTTATGTATCTTGGCATCATGGTCTTCTCCTCCACCAGTCTTACACACTCCTTTTGGATAACTTTATGCTGCTTTACTCCTGGTGCAAAAACTCAAGCAGTTCAGTTTGGTTTGATGGCTTGTGATCATCCATCTTCCTCTTGATTATATTCCAGAAGTTTTCAATTTGATAAAATCAAAGTAATTCATCATTTTTAAGTGCTCTCTTATTTTTTTCCAGAGTTGTACATTTAGTAGCCCATGGCTTGTATTAGGCATAAATATTTGGGCATGTAGTGGATTTATAAGTGGTATATGTGGACTTAGAAAGCATAGTAAAGTGACAATATAAAAAGTATAACCTTTTTGTATTGTGTATAGAGGTTTTTATAATACAGCACAGCAGCATAAAACTGGCAGTGTGTGTGTGGTTGTGTGTGTGCTGTGCAAGACAGAGCCCACCACTTGAAAGCCCCCCTTGCCCCTCCTGCCATCTGTTGCTGCAACTTGCCTCATTTCACCGGGATGCGCCGGCGCTGCTCTGAGTAGCTTTCATATCGTCTCCCTCCTGACTGGATCAGAACCGCTCTCAGTGTGTGCTGAGCTGACAGGGAGTTCTGGCACTACATCAAGGGATCCGGCGCTGTGTGAAAGCCCAAGTTTCAGCAGTGAACACACACTGCTTTAAGGTGTACAGAGGAGTGTGTACTGCGGCGCGCTGACAGACGCAACGGCCTTGTTTTACTTCAACTAAACACGTCCCACTGTATAACCCATCACTGTATGTACAGCCCAGACCATTACTGTATATACTGTAATATACAGTTGCAAAAAAAGTGTGAATTACTTGGGATTACTTTGGTTTCTACATAAATTGGTCATTAAAGGTGTTCTGATCTCCATCTACATCGCAACAATAGACAAACACAGTCTGCCTGAAACTAATACCACACAAAAAAAAATATGTTTGCATGGTTTTATTGAACACAACATGTTACCATTCACAGTGAGGAGGAAAAAGTATGTGAACCCCTAAGCTAATGACTTTTCTAAGAGCTATTTGGAGCCAGGATGTGATGTGATTAAAGGATGTGTTGGTTAAAGCTGCCCTGCCTTATAAAAACAAACACCAGTTTTGAGTTTGCTGTTCTTAAGAAGCATTGCTTGATGTGAATCATTCCTTGTACTAAAGAGCTCTCAGAAGACTCAAGAACTGTTGACTTGCATGAAGCTGGAAAGGGTTACAGAAGTATCTCTAAAAGCCTTGATGTTCATGTGTCCACGGTAAGACAGACGCTCTACAAATGGAGAAACTTCAGCACTGTTGCTACTCTCCCTAGGCGTGGTAAAGTCCTGTAAAGATGACTGACTGCAAGAGCACAGCGCAGAACGATCAATGAGGTGAGGAAGAATCCTCTGAGGAAGAGTGTCAGCTGAAAACTTACAGAAATCTCTGGCACATGCTCACATTTTTGTTGACAAATCTTCAATAAGGAAAACATTAAACAAGTATGGACTTCATGGGAGGACACCACGGAGGAAGACACTGCTGTCCAAAAACAAAAACAAAAAAATGCTGCATGTTTGAAGTTTGCAAAAGAGCACCTGGATGTTCCACATCAGAACTGGCTAAATATACTGTTGATAGATGAAACCAAAATTGAGTTGTTTGGAAAACACACAGAGCTATGTGTGGAGAAAAAAGGCACATCATCATCAAAACCTCATCCCAAAAGTAAAACATGGTGAAGGGGGCTTCACGGTTTGGGGCTGCTTTGCTGCTTCAGGGTCTGAGCAGTTTCAGCAGACTGTGTCTGTCCATTGTTGTGACGTAGATGAAGATCAGAACACATTTAATGACCAATTTATGCAGAAATCCAAGTATAATCGCAAAAGGTTCACATACATTTTTACTCTTGCAACTTCTATACCAATCCAGCCCACACATTAAATTAATCACAGGGCCAATAGATTCACATTTACAGTATCTGTTCTAGAGAGTCCTATTCTATTGGCAGTACTTCTCTACAGGGAGCTGTAAATTCATTGGACATTTTATTGGAAACACCCATGCTTTACCCACATTTTTTAGTCACTTTATTAGAAATCTTTACCTTACCTTATAATATCAGTATAAAACACAATTTCACCCCTGTAGACCAATCAGAGCTCGTTCCGCTCGTTCACACGCTTTATATACAGCAGATAAAGAAATAGCAGTTTATAATGATATGTAAATCTGCTCAGTGTGTGTTTATGATGCTCCTGCTCTCAGACTGATCAGATCTTCCTGATTATCTCTCAGTGTCTCTCAGTGTAGCAGAGAATCCCGCAGATATAGCTATTATTATTATTATTACCATCAGACAATCAGACAGCAGCAGTGAGGTGTTATTATCAGACTCTCAGCCTGATTTACTGCCTAATCCACTACACGCCAGTGTGTGTGTGTGTGTGTGTGTGTGTGTGTGTGTGAACTGGAGAGATAACTGTCTCTGAATGCCGTCCAACTCTGAAGTGTCACCCCTCCACCGTAGGTAAACACAGCCGCTGTAATTATTATACAGGCCAAACTCCATCACTCCATCACTCTATTACTCCATAACTCTATCACTCCATCACTCTATCACTCCATAACTCCATCACTCTATCACTCCATCACTCTATCACTCCATAACTTCATCATTCCATCACTCTATCACTCTATCACTCCATCACTCTATCACTTTATAACTCCATCTCTCTATCACTCTATCACTCCATCTCTCTATCACTCCATAACTCCATCACTCTATCACTCCATAACTCCATCACTCCATCACTCTATCACTCCATCTCTCTATCACTCCATAACTTCATAATTCCATCACTCTATCACTCCATCACTCTATTACTCCATAACTCTATCACTCCATCACTCTATCACTCCATAACTCCATCACTCTATCACTCCATCACTCTATCACTCCATAACTTCATCATTCCATCACTCTATCACTCTATCACTCCATCACTCTATCACTTTATAACTCCATCTCTCTATCACTCTATCACTCCATCTCTCTATCACTCCATAACTCCATCTCTCTATCACTCCATAACTCCATCACTCTATCACTCTATCACTCTATCACTCTATCACTCCATCACTCTATCACTCTATCACTCCATAACTCCATCACTCCATCACTCTATCACTCCATCTCTCTATCACTCCATAACTTCATCACTCTATCACTCTATCACTCCATAACTCCATCACTCCATCACTCTATCACTCCATCACTCTATCACTCTATCACTCCATAACTTCATCACTCCATCACTCTATCACTCCATCACTCTATCACTCTATCACTCCATAACTCCATCACTCCATCACTCTATCACTCCATCACTCTATCACTCTATCACTCCATAACTTCATCACTCCATCACTCTATCACTCCATCACTCTATCACTCTATCACTCCATAACTCCATCACTCCATCACTCTATCACTCCATCACTCTATCACTCTATCACTCCATAACTTCATCACTCCATCACTCTATCACTCCATAACTCCATTACTCCATCACTCTATCACTCTATCACTCCATAACTTCATCACTCCATCACTCTATCACTCTATCACTCCATCACTCTATCACTTTTTAACTCCATCTCTCTATCACTCTATCACTCCATCTCTCTATCACTCCATAACTCCATCACTCCATCACTCTATCACTCCATCTCTCTATCACTCCATAACTCCATCACTCCATCACTCTATCACTCCATCACTCTATCACTCTATCACTCCATAACTCCATCACTCCATCACTCTATCACTCCATCACTCTATCACTCTATCACTCCATAACTTCATCACTCCATCACTCTATCACTCCATAACTCCATTACTCCATCACTCTATCACTCTATCACTCCATAACTTCATCACTCCATCACTCTATCACTCTATCACTCCATCACTCTATCACTTTTTAACTCCATCTCTCTATCACTCCATGACTCCATCTCTCTATCACTCCATAACTCCATCACTCTATCACTCTATCACTCCATAACTCCATCACTCCATCACTCTATCACTCCATCTCTCTATCACTCCATAACTCCATCACTCCATCACTCCATCTTTCTATCACTCTATCACTCCATAACTTCATCACTCCATCACTCTATCACTCCATCATTCTATCACTCTATCACTCCATAACTTCATCACTCCATCACTCTATCACTCCATAACTCCATTACTCCATCACTCTATCACTCCATCAATCCATCACTCTATCACTCTATTACTCTATTACTCTATTACTCCATAACTCCATCACTCCATCAATCCATCACTCTATCACTCTATCGCTCCATTACTTCATCACTCCATAACTCCATCACTCCATAACTCCATCTCTCTACCACTCCATAACTCCATCACTCCATAACTCCATCAATCCATCACTCTATCACTCTATCACTCCATAACTCCACACACAGCAGCTCAAACTGTTACAACAACCTCCAAGGAGGAACCTGCAGAGATGGAGACCACAAGCATCACGTGATAAACACACACACACACACACACACACACACACACATAACAAATCTGATTATAAATATGTTTTTATGATCCACACTGCAATGACAGTCTCTGACCACTAGATGGAGGCATAGGGCTGTCCAAATGTCTGCTGAATAATATTTATTATAATAAAATAGAAAAGTGCTGTAAAAACTGGTGTATACACTGTAACAAGTTCCTGTTCAGTCATAAAACTGTAGCTCGCAATGCATTTTGGGAGAGTGCAACAGTGCACACTGATGGTGAGTCAATGCAAATAAATGAAAATAAATGATGTCACTAGGGAAGATGCATGCATTAATATGGTTCTACAATATTATAAATTTCAATTTAGTAACTAAAATATACTTCAATGAGCGTGAGTTACAAAATGTGAATTAGAATTCAGGTTACTCAGTGCATTTTAAGTGTGGAAAGATGCACATGCTCAATGAAGAACCCGAAAGAGTGTAGTTTATTCAAGTGTATTTAACATTGACTTTACTAATAATACATAAATCTTTACATAAATATAAATTAGAAGCAAATCTATAATGTTACGTTTTATATTATTCCATACTGTATTATATTATCTCAAACTACACTATATCATCCTATATTATATTATCCTAAACTGCATCATATCATCCTATACTATACTACACTATACTATACTATATTATTATTTACTATCCTATATCATCCTGTACTATACAGTGCAATACTAAAACACCCTTACTATACAGAATAAGTATATACTATACTATACTATAGTATATCATCCTATACTATGTCATCCTGTGTTTACGAATAATACAATGATGTATGTTTTTAGTGCACTGATCCACACTGCAGTAACAGTCTCTAGCCACTAGATGGAGGCACAGATCTGTTTAAGTTCCTATCAAATCAACAAACATTATATGTCCATATATTTGTGGACACCCGTTGAAATATGCACGCACACACACACACACACACAAACACACAGCTTGTCTAGTCCTTGTTGAGAAGTACTGCCAAAAGAATAGGACTCTCTGGAGCAGATACATACAAATGGACTTATTGGCACCATGTCTAATGTCATGTGTGAGCTATAGAGGGGTATAAACCCCCAGTATTGAGCTGTGTACATTTTTTTTTATACATTTTATACTTTTTCTATCCAGCAATGCCTCTGTAATGTCTGCAGCATGTGGATTTGCATTGTCTTGTTGAAAAATACAGGACATTCTGCAATAGATGGAATAGGTGGTCTTGAAGGTAGCATAGAACAGCGTTTCTCAACCTTTTTTCTATCACGGCACCCTTTAAATATATGCGAGATGTCAAGGCACCCCAGTTTACGGACGGGGGGGGGGGGCGAGTGCTGGCGCAGTACTTCAGGTGAGAACGGACGGGGGGGGGGGGGGGGAGTGCTGGCGCAGTACTTCAGGTGAGAACGAGGGGTGTTGCTGGCGGAATATGAAATAAAATAGCGCGTGCATCGCGTGGGGGACAAAAACTTTACAGTGTGTCCCAATTTAGGGGCTGCATCCTTCAGAGGCTGTATTCGAAGACAGATTGCGTCACAGCTGCGCAGTAATACACCGCCTCTGTGGGTCGCATCCTTCAGAGTATGCTGCCTGTGAATTGGGACACACCCCGACACGAGCTGACTCTGGAAAGGAAATATGCACGTGAGGCGCAATATTTTGACGGCACCCCCGATGAAGCCAGACGGCACCCCAGGGTGCCGCGGCACCCTGGTTGAGAAACACTGGCATAGAAAACCAAAAAAAAGCACACACACACACACACACTTGAAGTGAGCTGATGGGGGGAGGGGTGTTTAGACTAAGTTGTCAGTATCTCTCCTGGTAAACGAGGTAAACGAGGTATAGAGGGCGGCCGCTGTGCAGAGACTGCAGTGCTATTACTCGATTGTAAACGCCAGAAAAATCAGCGTACGCAGTGAGATTACTGACAGCAGCTCCAGCAGCGCACAAAAATCATAATCTATAATTCATACACACTCACACTCACACACACACACAGGTCTGGAGGAACAGAAATCACCGTGAAGAATAGATCACACAGCCTGGAGTCTGATCACTAACGGCAACACGTTCACTAATATTACACAATTCACACTTCTCCAACTTCAGTGAACGCAGAAACACACACTGACTCTAAAATCACTAAGAATGAACCTCTTACGCTGTTTTTGCTCAAAATGTTCTAAAGAAGTTTGCTACATCCTGTCATTATTAACTACGTGGGTGTAGTTTTCCTATACTTGACACTGATTGGTTTGTGGAAAGGCATGTGTCAGATGTTAGCATGTTGTTAGTTTAGTAAATTGATTTATAGGTGCTGTGTCAAATTCTGCCTCCATGACAAAATCTGACTCCCTTTAAGCGCAGTTGCATCCCACAGCAGGATTAATCTACAGTTACAGTAGATACAGAAATCAACAGCCTAATCTTTTGTACTCATACTAACGCATCCTGCTTCTGCATACAAAGGGGAGACGGATTTCGGCACAACACCACTTCACTGTAAAAAAAAAAAAACATTAAAAAAACATTTAAATTGTTCTCCTCATTAAGGTTCTTTTTAAAGTGGGTCTAACTAGATCATCTTTAGCAAAATTGACTAATTGTTATTATTGATGATTTATGATTATGGCTTACAGTCAATAAAAAAGCAAAAATCAGCATATCAGAACATTTTAAATTTATATAGTAAGAACAATTGGCGTTTTTGGCAGTGTGGGCAGTGTGCCAAGTCCTGCTGGAAAATGAAATCCACATCTCCATAAAAGTTGTTATCAGCAGAGGAAATCTATAAGATATGAAGTGCTGTAAGATTTTGTGGGAAAACAAAACTGCACTGACTTTAGACTTGATAATAAAACACAGTGGATCAACACCAGCAGATGACATGTAAGAAGAACAAGTTGATACATTAAAAGTTAAAGTCAAAAATGCCCAGTTTCCAACTTTTTACACTAATGAAAGATACAGTAGTTGCGCAAACTACATGAATTTGATAGATGTTAAACATTTTGTTGCCAAAAGTACTAAATTGGTCTTATATAATATAAAAAATTTCTGAAACACTGATTTTCGGATTTTAAATAGCTGTGAGCCATAATTAACAACAGTAAATGAAATAATCACTTAAATTAGATTACTCTGTGTGTAATACATCTATATAATATATGAGTTTCACACTTTTAACTGAATTATTGAAAGAAATTAACTGCTGTGCAATGACTACTCTATATCACATCCAAGCTACATTTTTATTGTGTTTCCCATTTAAAGATATAATATAATATAATATAATATTAAGACATGTAGGGGCGTACTCCTTTCTGGGTGATACTCTATGTATGTTTTGTCCAAAGTGATTTTAGATAGGATTTTGCATTAATGTGTTAGTATAATAATAGATAGTTGAGTGTACCGTACAGGATGAACAGATGGAGTGAATGGGGTGAAATACTGGAGTACTGAAGTACTGGAACTCTGGAGTACAACACACGGCAGCAGCAGTATGAGTAAAGAAACTGTGGTTGAGCTGAGAGTGGGAGGAACTGGTTTAAGGCTATGAAATTGAAGATATTTGAAAACCGGGGGGAAGTGGGGGGGCAGAAATACATTAGGGGGGTTTCTGAGGGAAGTGTTTTAATCTGATTCTCTGAATGGGATTATACGGGCCTCCTAATCTGGACTAAACGCGATAAAACAGGTCGGAAGGTGTGTACGCCGGCGACGAGAGGGGAAGCAATCAGGAGATGAGGAGATAAAGGGATTAGATCTGATAATCTCACACTTTACCTCGCCTTCTGGATCCCGCCGCTTCAGTCGGGCTGTTTCCACTGATGTTATTCTGAATTTCCATGTTTTTTGATTTGCGTCCCAGCTGTGGAATGGGGAGGAATGGGGCGGGAGAGGGGTTTAAATGGGAAAAACAACTGGGAATTGAGGCATGTTGGAGTTTTGAAAGTTCATGGCTTTAGAATACAGAACATAGCTGACTGAACTGGAGTTTTTCTTTTACTTTTGATTTAATTATAAGCAAATTTATCATGATATTATCATAAAATTATCCTATTATTATATAAGTTTTTTGTATTATTATTTTAACTATTTATCCCATTTATAAGACTTCAAACTATACAAAAATCATATTTTCCAGCTTATTCACTTTTTATTTTTCACTATTTTTTTTACTTTTCTTTTCTTGTCATGCATGCACCCACCCTGTAATGGCAAGCTGCATAACAGGGAGGAGAATCACAGAGTGAAAAATCCTAGTTTAAACTGGATTTTAATTAATTCAATGAGTTGCAGACATGCTTAATCATTTATGGTGACTGTTTTTTTTTCAAAGATATAATTAGATTTTCTAAAATTATTTAAACTTATGCTTTTTTATTTTTTTGAATATTAAAAATGGGCCCTATTTTACATTCTCTTCAATGTATGTCACGATGCTCATTGCTAGCTGAAACCCAGCCAACAGTCTATTTTTTAATTTTCTTGCACCTGCACTGTTAAAATAGCAATCCGCCAAAGTCAGTGCACACCTGGCTGTTAAAGAGAATGATGAGCAAGGGATTATTTCAGGTTATACCCAAAACACATCCATGATTAATAACTGAAAGCCTGAATTCCAGGTGACTCCACCTCATAAAACTGACAATCAAGCAGAGATGTGTAAAGCTGTCTCAATTAAGCAAGAGGTGCTACTTTGAAGAATCTAAAATATATAATGTTTTTTGGTGTTTAAATAATTATGTATTGTTTTCTTCATAGTTTTGATGACTTTAGTATTAGTCAGGTTTGACTGGTACTGTACAAAGCAAAGAAAAACAGTATAAAATGTGCATAAAGTTCTTTAAAGCATGGTTATCATTGCTTGTATGAAATTTAAACAATTTAAGCAAACACAGAAAATTGTGTTGATATTAACCCAGCTGGGAAATCTACAGAATAGTTTATATTGTGTATACCTTTTATTCCTTCCTGTCTTTGTTTATGCATTTACTCTTAAAATTTCCTATGTGAGAAAAATCTTTCATTTAAACAATAATTATTTATTATATAAGAGTTTCACATCCATACTTTTCATTTTTTATTGCTTATGTCTTTATTTATTGATAATAAAAGCAGAACTCCAGTATCAACAAAAGCTGGCTCTTAGCCAGACCCCTAGGATAAATAATCCTGAAGGAAATATTAAATAAACACAATAATATTCTCAGAGAGATATCTCAGCCTCTGTATTAAACCATATTTAAGGGTTTAAGGGGTGCACAGACTGAATGGCCTAGATTTTGCTTTGGGTTAATCTCATTATTTTGGTTCTTATGGCTCCAACATTATTAAAAACAGTTAAATAAAGGAAATAAAAGAGATTTTCTACACTTAAAAGGGTTTTTAATAATTGTTGGACAAAATACCAAATGTATTGTACAGAGATCAAGCAAAACATTATGACCACCTCCTTGTTTCTACACTTATTATTCTTTTCGTTAGCTCCATTGATCATAAAGGAGCATTTTGTAGTTATAATTATTAAAATAATTGACTGTTGTCTAGGTTGTCTAGGTTTTAATCAGTCAGTGGCGCACCAGTGTTTTTCACTGCCAAGATAGCAATATGCAAGAAATTTATTTTCTTAATTCTTTTTGTAAAAAAATCCACTGTTGTGTAAAAGCAACGGAACAGGTCGAGGAAGTGTGTTTTTACAAATAACATCACAGCTGGGATTTGGTCATAGGCACAAGCCACACTTCCTCTTTTCTTGTATTGCTTAGATAAATAAACTGTTCTGGTTGGGGTTTAAGATAGCAATATGCATCAGTGTAAGATAGCACCAATGCCTAAAAGTGCTCCTTCCGACCCACTACAAGCTACTGCCTACCACTAAGGACAGACCTGCAGACCAGTAGATATATAGTATGTAGTGGGCACCACATGACCCACTGGTGGAGAAACCCTTCTGTAGAGCATTTCACACCAAACCCACTCTGAATGAGCCTGTTCACATCTTCACTGTTTAATTATGTATGCATTTTGAGAATGCAATCCTGTGTTTGATTATTGATATGTTTGCATAGCAATGCTCCAGTGCACCAGCTTACATACACACACACACACAAACCAAAAGCATACACACACACAGTCATATCTCCAGTGTGTGAAATTGAGGACAGACGCGGACTGGGTTTAATTTTATTTTCATGTTTTCTGTTCATAATTCATAATTCATGCCGTACATGAGTGCCTCTTCACGGTGACTGACTACATTGGAATAAAGTGGCTTTCGCAGACTGTGTGTGTGAGTGTGTGTGTGTGTGTGTGTGTGTGTGTGTGTGTGTGTGTGTGTGTGTCTATGCCCAAACACAAATTATCCATTATTTCTGGTCTGCTTAGTGGGCTGTGTGACTGACTAGCATAACTAGCACACTGTTAGCATCGCTACCGTTACAGTTCCTGACCTAGCTTAGCAACACTATCATGATGTTATCATCATAGCATCACTATGACGCCATTAGCATCACTATCACACCATAGAACAGATATATGAGCATCACTACTGTGGTATTAGCATCACAGCTTCAAAGTGTTAGCCTCATCCATTTTAGTAACAGTTCTATGCAGCCAATAGCAGTCTGGCAAAACTAGGCATCATCTCTATAATACAGGTGAATCTTAAGAAATTAGAATATTGTTGAAAAGTTACTTTATTTCAGTAATTCAGTTAAAAATGTGAAACTCATATATTATGCAAATGTATTAAACACAGAGTGATCTATTTTAAGCGTTTATTTATTTTGTTGTTGATGATTATGGGTTACAGTCAGTGAAAACCCAAAAATCAGTGTCTCAGAAAATTTTTATTTTATATATAAGGCCAATTGGTACTTTTGGCAGTGTGGGCAGTGTGCCAAGTCCTGCTGGAAAATGAAATCCTCTGCTTCAAACTATCACTGATCATCAGTAAATTTTACATTTCATTTGTAAATCAAGGGATTGGAGT
The DNA here is from genome assembly GCF_023375975.1 of Astyanax mexicanus. Taxonomy (NCBI): domain Eukaryota; kingdom Metazoa; phylum Chordata; class Actinopteri; order Characiformes; family Acestrorhamphidae; genus Astyanax; species Astyanax mexicanus. The sequence continues at coordinate 24,846,998 of NC_064430.1, read as the reverse complement.
CTGGAGGAAGAGTGGAGAGACACACAGTCCAAACTGCTTGTTTAGGTCTAGTTTGAAGTTTCCACCAATCAGTGATGGTTTGGATAGAGAGACATGTCATCTGCTGGTGTTGATCCACTGTGTTTTATTATCAAATCCAAAGTCAGTGCAGTTTTGTTTTCATGCAAAATCTTACAGCACTTCATGCTTCTTCCCTCTTCTACTGACAACTTTTATGGAGATGCAGATTTCATTTTCCAGCAGGACTTGGCACACTGCCAAAAGTACCAATTGGTCAAATTATATAATATTCTAATTTTCTGAGACACTGATTTTTGGGTTTTCATTGGCTGTAAGCCATAATTATCAATAACAATAAAAAAACACTTAAATTAGATTACTCTGTGTGAAATACATCTATATAATATATGAGTTTCACATTTTCATCTGATTTACTGAAATTAAGTAACTTTTCAATGATATTCAACATTTTTGAGATGCACATGTAGCTGAACCGTTAACAAAGTTCTGCTGATCCGGTTCTGTTCTTCTCTAAAGCTCTATAGGTGAAGTTCCTCACTGTGCTGAAATCTCATTGGTCGCTTTGGATGTTTACGTCTCAAGCGACTTCTAAAAATATGCAGTGATGGCAGTGGATCTGGGAGTAATACACGGAACTAATTAGCGCTATAAATACGGAGATAATCCGTGATATGTAGGAGTGAAGTTTATTTAAGTCTGTGCCCGCAGCAGTGCCAGCCCTGCCAGCGTACAACCAACCCCCCCCCCCCCCCCAAAACCGTAACGCTAAAAACATCTTACTGAGCTTCAACTATTCCTGTCTCCTTCAATCTCTCCTTCTCCTCCACCTAATTGTTATTTATTAGATTATTATTTATATTTATATATAGGAGACAACGCAAAATCAGAAATACAGGTTACAGCGAATTTATATGGCAACAAATCTCATTTATTCCATTTGTATTCTTAGACAACAGTAATATCAATATGAAGACTAATATGACATATTATTATGTACATAATGGATTGACCACATTATGTACGATGAACTTTCAGTATTTTGTCTTAATTATTCAGTATATAACCTGGAAAATTTGATATCCATACTAAATATGAATTTTTAATATGTACTATTATGTATTTAGTATCCAAGATTTAAAAAAAAAAAGATTATTTAGATTTTTTTAGAATCTGCTATTAGTAATTCAGTATTTACTATGTTATTCAAAATCCACTACAAATGATTCAGTATGTACAGTGAAATATTTGTACTATAAGTTATTTAAAATCACATATTTAGTAACTATTTATATTCTTTCAGTATCTACAATGGATTATTCAGTATTTATTTATTGATATCTACAATAACTTATTGAGTATCCACTATGAATTATCAAATGTCCACTACAAATTATCCTCTCCAAAAATCTTATTTGAACCAGTTAGTATATATCAAAGAAAGTAAATATTCAGGATCCACTATGAAACTGTGTATTTATGATTAATTACTTGAGTGTCTACTTTAAAGTATTCAGTATCCACTATGAATTATAAAGTGCCCAGTAAAAATTATTTAGAATTCTCTTTGAACTAATTAGTATCTATTAAAGAAATTAATTATCTAGGGTTCACTATGAAATTTTGTATTTATGATTAATTACTCATTGTCTATATTAAAGTGTATAGAACAAAAAAAAGATTCAATATCTTTGATATTTATATTCTTTCAGAATCTGCTGTGAATGATTCTTTATCTATTTATTGATATCTACAATAACCTATTCAGTATCCACTATGAATAATTAAATGTCCACTACAAATTATCCTCCCCAAAAGTCCTCTTTGAACTGTAAAATATTCAGTATCCACTATGAATTGTTAAGTGTCCACTACAAAATATTCAGAATCCTATTTAAATGAAATAGTATCTTAAAACAAAAGTAAATATTCAGTGTCACTATGAAATGCTGTATTTATGACGAATTACTCTATTATTGTCTACTTTAAAGTATTGAGTATCCACTATGAATTATTAAAGGTCCACTACAAATTATCCTCCCCAAAAATCCTCTTTGAACTAATTAGTATCTATTAGAGAAAGTAAGTATTCAGGATCCACTATGAAATTGTGTGTTTTTAAAGAATTACTTGAGTGTCTATTGTAAAATATTGAGTATCCACTATGAATTACGCAGTAAAATTGCCATTTGAATATTTCAGATTTCCGTGTGATATATTCTGCATGGTATTCAGTGTAAAGTGACTTTACTCTGTTAGTCTAAGCATTATTTTCAGATGGAAACCTAAAGCTATGTGCCAGAAACATTAAATACTTTTAATAATAAGTGAACTGAAGAACTGAAGAGTCACATTAACTTCATAAGCAGTTTTATTATGAGTGATCAGGAAGTTATAAACTTCTTCTTATAGACTTACAGCCTCGTAATCGAGTGCACTTGATTGAACTTCGGTTCTCTTGGTTCCTCTTTGTTCTGGAGGTGAGGGTTTTATTCTAGAGGTCCTGGGAAAGTGTATTCTCATTTGATAAAATCACGGAGAGGGGCTGAAGAGACGGAGACGAGGAGGCGGGGTATTAAAATCCCGTCCCAAATCGTTTATTTTTTTCCTGATATCGCTGTATTATGGATCAGCCCCTCCCCCGGCTCAGAAAGGCTTAGAAAGCTTCCTCTAATGGATAACGCCGCTCATCCCGGCCGGCTGCACGGAGCAAGACGGGATAAATTACTCTCGCTCTCACCCCCACCCAACCCCACCAGCTGCCGGAGACTGACACCACCCGGTTACGGAAGATTTCAGAGCCACAGCGACCCGAAATATCCTCCCACTGCCAGCTAACAGAACCCCTGCAGCTACAGCCTCCACAGACCACCTTTAGAATAGAGTTTAGATCCTGTGCCTGAACTCGGGTTCAAGAAAATGTGACGTCTGTGACGTACAGTACAGGCCAAAAGTTTGGACACATCTTCTCTTTTTCAATGCGTTTTCTTTATTTTCATGACTATTTACATTGTAGATTCTCACTGAGGCATCAAAACTATGAATGAACACATGTGGAGTTTTATGTACTTAACATAAAAAGGTGAAATAACTAAAAAATAAAATGTATATTCTAGTTTCTTCAAAATAGCCACCCTTTGCTCCGATTCCTGCTTTGCACATTTTTGGCATCATTCTCTCAATGAGCTTCAAGAGTTGGCCACCTGAAATGAAAAGTTTTCCAACAAGGAAGGAAGGAGTTCCCAGAGGTGTTTATTAGCACTTGTTGCCACTTTGCCTTCTTCACTCTGTGAAGCTCCAGCTCACCCCAAACCATCTGGATTGGGTTCAGGTCCGGTGACTGTGGAGGACAGCTCATTTTTTGTTAAGTACATAAAACTGCACATGTGTCCATTCATAGTTTTGATGCTTCAGTGAGAATCTACAATGTAAATAGTCATGAAAATAAAGAAAACGCACTGAAAAAGAGAAGAAGGTGTGTCCAGACTTTTGGCCTGTACTGTAGACATCTTGTTTTTAATGCTTTTTTTATTTTATATAAAGCAATGGCGTGATAATGACAATACAGCAAAGTAACAAATCAAACTGTGTTTTAAAAATAAAGTTGCACAGGTGCCCGGTGCACACTCCACCTGTCCCTATTACACACCTGACTTGCAGCGCTGCACAGTGCAGTGTATAGCCTTGTTACTGTTTTTTGTGTTTTTGCACATAAGCTCTCGACTATAAGCTCAATATAAAAATTTTGTTTGTTTAGAATTTATTTTCTATTATTAAACCATGGTAAATTATATCAGATTCGAGAAAAAGTCATTCGGACATCGTTCTTGTAGCCTAATTTACAGATGTTTCCATTTTTTATGTTTTATGTATCTTTTAGAGATCTGTTCTTAATAAACATTTTTATAAAAATAATAGGTCTATGCTTCTTCAGTGTTGCAATGTTAATTAATATCATTCTGACCAGATTTCGCTTCTTCATACAGCCTGGAAATGTTAAAAGCTTAGTTTTAACGCTGTACTAACTTACAAATGTTGGGTTTATATGGGTTTAAATGTTGACTCAAACTCGCTATTCCAAAAAGACAATGCTAATCCACATGCTGCTGCCTTAAAGACACAGATGCTATGCCACCAGACCTATATCTGATTGAAAATGTGTGTTATCAAACGTGAAAACCAAGGTGGAGTCCAAACCAAAGGTTAATGTGTTTGTTACATTGTATACTGAACCTTTAATCCGGTTGGTTTTGGTTTCACACTGCAGTTTAGTGACTAAGCGCAATAAAGAACTTTACTACATCCAGTCATCATAAGCTACTTGAGCTACTTAGTCTCAATCTCATATAAAATTGGTCTCAATCTCATATAGGTTTATGTTTGAGTAAAATGAACATTGTTGTTTTATTCTATAAACTACAGACAACATTTCTCCCAAATTCCAAATAAAAATATTGTCATTTAGGGCATTTTTTTGCAGAAAATATTTTTTATGCATCTTGGCATCATGTTCTCCTCCACCAGTCTTACACACTACTTTTGGATAACTTTATGCTGCTTTACTCCTGGTGCAAAAATTCAAGCAGTTTCATACCCTAAATAAGACAAAAACAGTTTTAATATAATGTGGGATTTACTTTATGGAATAAAGTAAATATAAAGCTCTGAGGTCTAAAAATATCACGTTCTGGCGGCTTATTCACCTTTATTTTTACTGGGCTCTTAAAAAAAACACCCCTGTGAGCCTCAGTAAAAGCCGCGGTCCCTACAGGGCTGACGGGTGTGAAGCGGGCGGCGCCGTGTGAAGCGGGATGGTAACTCTGAGCCCGTCTGTTATTTCGAGACATGTCTGATGTGTTTTTGGGGGCGGTGTATTTGTGTCAGTAATCAAAGCTCAGCCTGGTTCCTCACCAGCGCTGCAAGCTGCAGAAAAAACATAGCGAGAAATAGAAGCTCATGAATTCAGAGATAAGAGTGAAGCTTCTTCAGTGGGATGATAAAAGAAAGAAGAAAAGAAGTGAAAGAGTGAGAAATGGGGAAATCTGTGTTGACAGACGAGTAGACGGGTATTTATCTGTCTCTGGATGACCCTGTTTGACCCCAAAGCCAGATGGAGATACATGTTTTGGAAATAAGTACTTTTAACTTTTTTTATGGAATTTGACATTAAAATTAATTTGAAATATTGCAAATATTTGGTGATAAAAATACACTTTAAATTTTCAATTTTCAAAAAAAAAAAAGAAAAAATTCAACTGAATTCAACTTAAAAGCTCAGTTTAATCATTCTAACAAAGTATGAATTCTGTCAACTTAAAATGACAAATTGAACATTTTTAATGCATATTTTCAACAGTGAATTCTACACCTCACATCTTCAAAACATAAAAAAAAAACTAAAAAAGTATTTACGGATAAATAATATATAAAAAATATGACTATAAAAATATATTCAACTATATGTAAATATTATTTAGAAAAATATTTAAAAAATTCAAATTAACATTTTGGTCAGTTTTAATTTTTTTTTATCCAGATTAGAATCTCTATTTAATTGTAAAGTTTTCCCCAATAAACATATAATTTTACTTCTATATATTGCAATTACTTACAAATATCATCATTACATTCGCATATATATATATATATATATATATATATATATATAAATATATATATATATATATATATATATATATATATATATATATATATATATAAAGATTCATTAAGTGAATAGAAAGACCAGACTGGAATTTATCAGGAAGTACAGAGACTAAAGCCTGTGGACCGATTATGACCGATTACTGACAAGACAAAGATTGATCTTTACCAGTGTGATGGAAATGATAAAGTTTAAAGAAAGAAAGGATCTGCTCATGATCTCAAACATACCAGCTCATCTGTGAAACACCGTGGAGGTAGTGTCATGGCTTAAGTTTGCATGGCTTCTTCTGAAATTAGTTAATTAATTATTATATAATAGTTATTGATGCAAAGGGAACTCTACAGAAATATTTAGATTTTGAATCTAAATACACTGAAATAAAAGCTGAAATATTGATATTTTGTTTCTTGTTATATATTTTATTGTCAAATCTAAAAAAAGGGAAAAAATAAAGGGATTGGTTTCACAGTTTCAATACAGTTTAGAGGGGAATGTACTTCTAACACAGGTTCAGAGCCGGTTTCCTCTCGATTGGTCTCCTGACCTGCAGTATGTTGGAATGTCCACTTCAGCACTGAACCCGTCCACTTCCTCCAATTCAAACAGTAGCAGCATCCTCATTCAGCTCTCAGACCTGCAGCTTCCTGTTTAACCAGCGGAGATCCTTCAGATTCCACACAGCTGCTCTCACACACAAACACACACACACACACACACACAAAACACATACACACACATATGGCTTTCTTCTTGCCACTCTTCCCAAAAAGCCAGATTTGTAGTGCACACAACTAACAGTTAAATAGTGAAGAGATTCTCCCTTCTAAACTGTGGATCTCTGCAGCTCCTTCAGAGTGACCATGTGCCTCTTGGCCACTTTTCTTATTAGTGCTCTCCTTGCTTGGGCTGTCAGTTTAGGTGGACATCCATTACTAGGTAGGTTTATAGTTCTGCTGATCACATCTTACCAGAGCACATTCTTGGACATGTTTGCTATGTTCCCTATAAGGACTTCTCATGATTTGCTTTCAAAATTGGCTTTTTTTCTTGCCACTCTTGCAAAAAAAGCCAGATTTGTGGAGCACACAATTTAACGTAAACATTGGACAGATTCTCCCACCTGAACTGTGGATCTCTGCAGCTCCTCCAGAGTTACCATGGGTCTCTTGGCCACTTGTTTTATTTGTGCTGTCCTTGCTTGGGCTGTCAATTTAGGTGGACATCCATTACTTGGTAGGATCACATCTAACCAGAGCTCATTCTTCTACATGTTTGCTATGTCCCCTACATGGACTTCTTATGGCTTTTTTTTCAAAAATGGCTTTGTTCTTGCTACTCTTGCAAAAAAGCCAGATTTGTGGAAAACGCAACTATTTTAAGTTAAACATTGGACAGATTCTCCCACCTGAGATGTTGATCTCTGCAACTCCTCCAGAGTGACCATGGGCCTCTTGGCTGCTTCTCTTGTTGGTTCTCCCTTGCTTGGGCTGTCAGTTTTTAGGTGGACATCTATTACTTGGTAGGTTTGCAGTTGTGCATACATTTGTGGGTTTGTGTATTAGGGTGTATGAATAATTTTATAATTTTGATACAATCTCCACTATAGCCACTCAATGTTTTTACTATAGCCTTTCAATGTATAGCCACTCTATGTCTTATGGCTGGCTTTCAACAGTTAACACAGTTTCAACAGTGGACAGATTCTCCCACCTGAGCTGTTGATCGCTGCAGCTCCTCAAGAGTGACCATGGGCCTCTTGGCTCCTTTCATAATTAGTGCTCTCCTTGCCTGGGTTGTCAGCTTTTAGGTGGACATCCATTGCTTGGTAGGTTTGCCATGGACACCTACTTAGGTTAAAAATTAGTTTAAATCTGACATTTGTACAGAAATTTAAGAGAAATGGTTAAGAATGGGTTTTAATATGTTAGAGAATCAAAAAATATGGAAAACTCAACCAAAAAACAAAGAATATGGGCTCATCAAAAGCACTAGGCAGAAAAATTCTGTGGATCTAAAGCTGTAGTTTCTTCTGCAGGACGTGAGCAGTAGATTAGTTCCAGCTCCAGAGAGGAAGCCGAGGCTGACGTTACGGAAATGACTGCACAGGCTGGAGCTGCTTGATTAGAACACACTGATGAGATTAGCAGAGCTGACCGCTCTACCGACTGGTCTGAGAACAGCTGGACAGCACTGTGAAGCGAGTCGGTCTGATTACAGAGGTGATGTTGAATAAACAGCTGGTGAGATAACGCTGAGTTACGTGGAGGTGGAAATATGACCAACACTGTGACTAATCTTACTGTGAATAAAATTCTCTAATTATAGAATTCAGTCCAGTCATTTACACAATCCTGATATGCGTTTTAAACCAGACAATGAGGAAAGTGGTTAACGACTGGTCAGCAGAAGCTCTCGTTCCAGGAGCTACGTGACCCCAGAGCAGGAAACAACCTGGAAACATCAGCATAGAAAACATCCAAGGAACTGTTCCAGGAATTCTGATAAACAGATAAACAGCACAGTAAAGTTAAAACAAGAACCGATACCAAGCTTACTGCCATCATTATCAATGCAATATTGCTTTTTTGTGGGTATTTATGTATATAATTGTATATATTGTATATTTATTGTATACACAGCTCTGGAATATAATCAAGAGGAAGATGGATGATCACAAGCCATCAAACCATCAAGGTGAACTGCTTGAATTTGTGCACCAGGAGTAAAGCTATAAAGTTATCCAAAAGCAGCGGGTAAGACTGGTGGAGGAGAACATGATGCCAAGATGAATGAAAAAAACTGTGATTAAAAACCAGCAGGGTTATTCCACCAAATATTGATTTCTAAACTTTTAAATCTTCATGAATATGAACTTGTTTTCTTTGCGTTATTTGAGGTATGAAAGCTCTGAATCTTTTTTTTTTTTGTTATTTCAGGCATTTCTCATTTTCTGCAGATAAATGCTCTAAATGGCTAAATTTTTATGTGGAATTCGGGAGAAATGTTGTCTGTAGTTTATAGAATAAAACAACAATGTTCATCTTACTCAAACATAAACCTATAAATAGCAAAATCAAAGAAACTGATTCAGAAACTAAAGTGGTCTCTTAATTTTTTTTTTCAGAGCTGTATTTTGCTGGATTTAAAGCTGGAACTCCAATGGGGATTGGACAGCTGACCATTAACTGTTGTCAGGGTTTTAATCAGTCAGTGGCGCACCAGTATTGCCCACCGCCAAGATAAAAACACAGCAGAAATTTACCTGAACACACTTAACCTCACATCTGCGTAGATATGTATGATGTATTCCTAAACTGGGTAGTGGAAATGATCTAATGTTGGTAGGTGGCTGTTATGATATACAAAGATTACCAGATGTCAGTTAGCTTAAGCTTTATCCGGATGGGACTAGTTTCTCAAGGAGATGTCTGTAAAAAATATTAGTGATAAAACTCCTGCATCCGGACTGCAATTGAAAAAACAGGAGGACCAGTCACATGATATCACGGTGTTCAGTAGCTCCTCCATTTCCACTCACTGTTGTGTTTTTAACGTGAATCTCCGTGGAAACTGTGCTGCACCCAAAGTGTAACAGTGCGCGGCAGTGGACAAATAGCTATTTTATTAAAGGCAAGGAAACTCAGAGATGTGCGTCCAGACGGGACTAAAATTACCGGAGGAGCACGGGGTTCCGAGAAAAACTGTAGATAATTCAGCCTGTAGTTTTCTCAGAGGACGTCTGAGAAAAACATGTACATGATCGTTCTGGGCGGGAATAAAATCACAGAGGATAATAGATTACCCCCTGAGATACTAATCTTGTCTGGATAGAGCTTTAGTTAGCTTATACTTGTTACTAATTTTGGTTATTGGTTGTTGGAACATTGATTGGTGGTTGCTATGGTATACCTCTACCTCAGTTACCTCATGAGATGGAAAAATAAGTAATGTTGTTTGGGTAAATTTGACAAAATGTTGTTTAATCGTTTATAAATTATGAATCACAGTCCATTCAGCTGACAAATCCCAGTAGGAGACTGTAGAAATGTTTTTTTCTTTTTCTTTTCAGTGGAAACCTAAACTCTACAAATGTAACTCCAATTAAAGCTCATCACTTCATCTCACATTCCTCCTGATATATTATATTTAGACATGACCTGATTTCAGCACACGGAAAAACATGAAAACATGAAACGCCTTAAAATAAAAAAATAAAAAAATTAAAAAAACACCACACACACAAACACACACACTGGATAATGTTCTATTAAGCATGAAGAAATAATATTTGTGAAATCTCAAGCCAGGTTTTTGCAATATCACAGCTACCCCCGATCCCCCCCGATCCCCCCCGCCAACCCCCCCGTCCTCCACCCCTCCATGAGGCAATCCCAGCGCTGCCGTTTCGCTCCTCGGCGTCTCTCCGAGTTTGTTATTGAAAAAAGGTATGAAGGGCGAAGACGCCGCGCCATGATGAAACTCACTGGCAATTTAGGCTGTGAAACCTGAAGGGAATATGTTGTGGGAATTAATGAATTCAGCGTGTGAGTCGGAGGAGCGCTCGGTGAAAGCACAGCTGGAGCGCCGGTTCTGCACCCCGGCCCTGTTCTGGAGAGTTCTGCTCCAGGTTGTCTCGTATTTTTTTAGCACTAAAAATAATGCAAGCGCTGATTTTTGATTTTACACGCCTCGTTCACCTTCATTCTCTTCTCTCCACTGTTTTATAGAGCAGAGCTAAAAAAAGACAAATATATCACGCTGTTTATTTGGTTGCGTATCTTATAAACGGCTCATTAGACCAGCAGAATGGAGGAACGGCCTTCGGACTCGCAGCGTTTAAATAAAGAAATGTTTAAAATCTTCAGAAAACAACTTGAGTGAAAACTGGCATAAACCTGGATACATTTAACTTAAGCTTAAATAATTTTAGCTTATAATGATTTTTACTGACAACTTGAGTCAATTACACTTAAAACTTTTAGTTGTTATGCCTAAATGTTGTAATATAAACTACTTTGCAAAATAATTATTTAAAAATAATTATTTCATAAAAATGTTGCATTTTATTGTCAGGTCTCAAAATAGATATTAAAACAGATTTCAAGTAAAATAAAGATTTGAAATACTCATAGGCAACTACAGGGGTTGGACAATGAAACTGAAACACCTGGTTTTAGAGCACAATAATGTATTGTGGTGACGGACAGTTCTGGTGGAAACAGGAGAGTTGAGGTGCACATTGAATTCTGCCGTGATTTGATCAGCCGTGGTTTTATGTTTATTGGATACAATCCGGGTTGGCACCCGAACATCCCTTTCAGACAGCTTCCTCTTACAGCGTCCACAGTTAATCCTGTTGGATGTGGTTGGCCCTTCCTGGTGGTATGCTGACATTACCCTGGATACTGTGGCTCTTGATGCATCACAAAGACTTGCTGTCTTGGTCACAGATGCACCAGCAAGATGTGCACCAACAATTTGGCTTATTTTGAACTCTGGTATGTCTCCCATAATGTTGTGTGCATTGCTGCAATATTTTGAGCAAAACTGTGCTTTTACCCTGCTAATTGAACGTTCACACTCTGCTCTTACTGGTGCAATGTGCAATTAATGAAGATTGGCCACCAAGCTGCTCCAATTTAGCCATGAAACCTAAAATCCCACACTAAAATGACAGGTGTTTCAGTTTCATTGTCCAACCTCTGTACCATTTAACCTAAGGTAGCCGGGGGTTGGGGGGGTTCAGCAGGTTCTGGGTTTTGGCCTTTGGTGTGTGTGTTTGTGTGGAGTGTGGATTCTCTCGGTGGAGGTTGTGAAGGCGTTGCACGGCGTTTGGAAGGATTGCACCAGTCTGAATGGATCACTACTCAAATCCTGAATGAGTGGCGAGTGTGTTTAGGAGCACGGCGCTCTGTGGAAGCAGCACGCCGAACCCTAATGCTGTGAAAAGGAAAGCGTCGTCAGTGCTGCATAATTTAGCGCAATCCTCCAAAACAACAGGATGCATTATCTGAGGAGTCCTGGGGCGGTCGTCACCGTCACAAGAGACTCAGCTTATTAAAATTAAAAGCTTCAGGAGGGTGAACGTGGGGTTGGGGGAGCATGAGGCTGTGGTGAACGTGGGGTTGAGGGTGGCGTCTTGTTCAGATTGCAAACGTTTCTTAATCTGCCAGGTCACTAGATTTATCACCAATCGAGCATCGAGCCTAATCAGTCTAATATTGTAATCACTTACATACAGTTCTGGACAACAATTAAGAGACCACTTTAGTTTCTGAATCAGTTTCTCTGTTTTTGCTATTTATAGGTTTATGTTTGAGTAAAATTATGATAATTGATATTCTATAAACTACAGACAAAATTTCTCCCAAATTCCAAATAAAAATATTATAGTTATTTAGAGCATTTATTTGCAGAAAATGAGAAATGAGAAACGAGAAATGGCTGAAATAACAAAAAGTTATTTTTAGACCACAAATAATGCAAAAAAACAAGTTCATATTCATAAAGAGTTTTAAGAGTTCAGAAATCAATATTTGAAATTGAAATAATCACAGTTTTTATGCATCTTGGCATCATGTTCTCCTCCACCAGTCATACACACTGCTTTTGCTACTTTTGCTACTTTATGCTGCTTTACTCCTGGTGCAAACATTCAAGCAGTTCAGTTTGGTGGTTCCTCTTGATTATATTACAGAGATTTTCAATTTGGAAAAATCAAAGAAACTCAGCATTTTTAAGCAGTCTCTTATGTTTGAAGCTTTAAAGGAGGTTTGATTGCATTCAGCAATGGAAACAGCAGAAAAAGTAGCAAAAAAGTATTTCCTGGAAAGCAGGATAAACCCTATTTAATTCCCTTGATTGTAGAAAAAAAAAACAATAAATGTGTAGGTCTCCATATAATATGTTTGTCCATGTAGTATATGGTGTTTGCAGTGTGCAGAAATAAATAAATAAAAATAATAAAATCACACAGAAGTCCCGTTTGGCCTGAATGTGGCAAACTAATGAGCCGAGCTCAGAGTGAGTGTCTGATTTCTTTAACTACACTGTGTAAGAGTGTGTGAGTGTGTGTTCCAATCACACTCTAGGGTGGAGAAATGCACACACACACTCACACACACACACACACACACTCTTACAAACACACATACTATTCCCTTCCCATCCCACCCTGGGGTGGATGTTAGCATCACGTTAAGGGAATGTTAAGATCAGTCAGCAGCGCCGCTGAGCCGTACGCTACGGCGGCACAGAGTACAACACAAATACCCTTACTGTACATTACTGTATATAGATATATTTACTATTTCTAAATCATTTTTTCAAATCGTCAGATCATCAGTCATTCATTTTGTTGTTTTGTTTAAAGCATTTGTTTTATATTAAAGCATAATATACATATTCATAAAGTTTTAAAAGTGTAGAAATCAATATTTGGTGGAATAACCCTGGTGGTTTTTAATCACAGTTTTAAATCATGCATCTTGGCATCATGTTCTTCTCCACCAGTCCTACACACTGCTTTTGGTTAACTTTATGCTGCTTTACTCCTGGTGCAAAAATTTAAGCTGTTCAGTTTGGTTTGATGGTTTGTGATCATCCATCTTCCTCTTGATTATATTCCAGAGGTTTTCAATTTGGTAAAATCAAAGAAACTCATCGTTTTTAAGTGATCTCATTTTTTTTCCAAAGCAATATATGTACAGAGAAAGACAGAAAAAGAGAGAGAGAGAGAGATGCTCGCTCGGCCTGTCACCAGTATGAGGCTGGTTGGACAGATGTAGGGAAATCAGAGCGTCACTGGAAAAGCCGCGGCGCTGAACAACAAACAAAAGCTAAATGTCAGCCGGCAGCCCTCGGGCGCTCGACTTAGGCCTGCTGTCAAATAAACTCTCTCTCTCTCTTTAAACTAATCCCAATAAACTGATGCGCTCTCGTCCGATTAGCCGAGCAAAACACTGAGAGCGTCTGACGGCTCACTCCATCCGTCCGCACGGCTATGTTCCACCGAAATGCTGCTGCTGAGGTCAGCCATCTGCTAGAGGGGCTGAATACTTTTGCACGTCACACTGTTTTTTAGATTTTTATTTGATAAAAATTTTGAAAACCATAATTCATTTTCATTCCACTTTTTCCACAATTACGTACTACTTTCTGTTAGTCGATCAATTAAAATCTCATAAATAAAATACATTTGTTAAGTGTCAAGTTGTAAAGTGGTTGTAAGATGACAAAATGGAAAGAAGTTCAAGGGGTATGAATACTTTTGCAAGCCAATGTAGATAGCAGTGAGACATACAGAATAACAGGTAACAGATATTATACACTAAGTATGTCTCTCATTTCATAGAGCAAATATACTGTAATAAAACAGGAAGAGGCGGAGCTACAGTCTCTCATTTATTAGAATGAATATGCTGTATAAATTAGTAATACTCTAAATGTAGGTATTGTTATATATTTACTAAGAAGGCGGAGCTAAAGTTTATAATTAATCAGAGTATATATACTGTATATTAATAACACTTTAAATGTAGATATTGTGATATAAATTAAAGAAGAGGCGGAGCTACAGTCTCTAGTTAATTAGAGTGAATATACTGTATAAATAAAAAAAACTCTAAATGTAGGTATTGTGATATACACTGAGGAAGAGGGGGAGCTACAGTTTATCATTAATTAGAGTACATATACTGTATATTAATAACACTGTAAATGTAGATATTGTGATATACACAGAAAGAGGCGGAGCTACAGTTTGTCATAAATTATAGTGCATATATACTGTATATTAATAAAACTCTAAACATAGGTATTTTGATATACACTGAGGAGGAGGTGCAGCTACAATCTCTCATTAATTAGAGTTAATATACTGTACAAATTAATAGTACTCTAAATGTAGGTATTGTGATATACACTGAGAAAGAGGCAGAGCTACAGTTTATCATTAATTAAAGTGAATATATACTGTATATTATAAAACTCTAAATGTGGATATTGTGATATACACTGAGAAAGAGGCGGAGCTACAGTTTATCATTAATTAAAGTGAATATATACTGTATATTAATAAAACTCTAAATGTAGATATTGTTATATACGCTGAGAAAGAGGTGGAGCTACAGTCTCTCATTAATTAGAGTGAATATATACTGTATATTAATAAAACTCTAAATGTAGGTATTGTGATATAAATTGAAGAAGAGGCCGGAGCTATACTCTCTCATTAATTAGAGTGAATATATACTGTATATTAATAACAATTTAAATGTAGGTATCGTGATATACACTGCACTGGCTAAGTAAGAACACATCAGTGGGCGGAGCCTGAGAGGATTGTTGGTTATTAGTTTATTTATTAGTTTGTTTATCTGTTTATAGAGCACGAGCTATGTTCGCCCTGTGGCTCCAGTGTGATGCTAAAGAAGGCGGGGTGTGTCTCGGCTGATTGGACGGGGGTATAAAGTGAGTTGGCGAGACTCCGCCCCTTTTCTCCCACACCAGATTAGATGTGAAATGAGAGATTTTAACAGATATCAGAACCCTGAAATCTAATCCACTGCAGCTCACAGGATTAACTATATAACCTGTTTATCATAATCCTCATCCCATAGATCCCAGTAATAACCCACTCCTCCCTTTCTCTCTCTCTCTCTCTCTTTCTCTCCATCACCTCTCTCTTTTTTCTCATGATTCTTCTCATAAACTTTATCCACTTCTTTCTTTCTTTCTTTTTTTCTTTCCATCTATTCTTTCTTTCTTGTTTCTTTCTTTCTTTCGTACTTCCTTTCTATTTCTTTCTTTCTTTCTTCCCATCTATTCTTTCTTTCTATCTGTTCTTTTTTCTTGTTTCTTTCTGTCTTTCTTTCTTAACTTTATTACTTAAATTTCTTTATTTAGTTTTTTTTCATTCTCCCTCCTTGTCCCTGTTCTGTTTTCCTCTCTCTCTTTATCCACCACTGCTCTCTTTCTTCTCCTGATACTTCTCTCACACTTTATACACTTTTCTTTCTTTCTTTCTTTCTTCTTTTTCTTTTTTCCCCTTAATGTTCCCATTGTTCTATCTCTTCATTCTGTTTTTCCTTCTATTCATTCTCCCTCTTTTTCACCTCTCCTTGTTTTTACAGTGTCCCCATTTATTTTTGTCTCCATTCTCTCTGTTTCCCATTTTCCTCTCTTTTTTCTTTCCCTTGTTTTCTTTCTATCCTCTCTCTCCATTTCTCAGTATCTTTCATCTCGAGTATTATTTCTTTTCCTCTTTATCCTCAATCTGTATTTTTTCTGCCTCTCTTTTTATTGCCTTTCTTCCAGTTTCTCTTTGTTCTTTCTCTTTGGTCTCTCTATTATTTCTTTCTTAATCTGTTTCTTTTTTTCCTCTCCTCCTTCTTACCATCTTCTTATCTTTTACTCTTTTTTTTACTTTTTTACTTTCTGTCTAGCTTCATTCATTCATTCAGTTTTTTCTTTTTTTCTCCATCGCACCACTCTTTCCTTTCCTGAATCTTCACTCACACTACTATTATCCCTTTCTTCTTTCTTTCTTTCTTTCTTTCTTTCTTTCTTTCTTTCTGTCTTCTTTTCTTATTTTTTTCCTTTTCTCTCTCTTTTTCCCTCTCTCTCTCCTTTCTCTCAGTATCTTTTATTCTCTCTCCTCTCATTCCCTTTCTTATTTTACCATTTTCTCTCTTCTCTCTCTTCTGTATAGTCTTTCTGTAATTATTACACATTATTTCTTTTTTCTCCCCTATTCTCCTCTCGCTCTCTCTCTCATGGTCTTCCATTTCTGCTCTCCCTTCTTGCACTCACACCTTTTCTTTTCTCTCTTTTTTCTTAACCCTGTTTTTTTTCTTTCTCTCTCTTCATCCCTCACCCCTCCCTCCTCCTCTTCATCACATCTGGTTCTCTCTGCACCTCCTTCACTCTGTCTGACTCTCGTATGATGCTGAAGCCTCTCTCTCTCTCTCTCTCTCTCTCTCTCTTTCTCTCTCTCTCTCTCTCTCTCTCTCTCTGGTTGATAGGAGGTTTTGAGGGGTCAGTGTGAATAACAGGAAGTTGAGGCTGGGCTGTGGTTCTACTGGTCGCTTGGGCTGGACGTCCCCACAGTTCACACTGGTTCACACTGCTGGAGTGAGCTGGAGTGATTTCCTAGAGTGAAGTGGGGGAGTGCGCTGGAGTGAGCTTCAAGAGTGTGCTGGAGAGATTTCCCAGAGTGCATCCAGAGTGCTTTTGGGAGAGTGAGACGGAGTGATTTCCAGGAGTGTGCCAGAGTGACCGGGGAGAGTGCACTGGAGTGACCTGGGAGTGAGCTGGAGTGAGCTGGAGAAACAGACAGTGTGATTATTTTATCTCTGGATTAATACAGAAATCTAAATCATCTGGAAATCAGAACATCATCTGGTAGGAACACTTATTAAATAAATAAAGTTTAAGTTATTGATTTATTTTATTTTATTAAGTTACAATTCAAACTATAAGAAAGACTACTATTAAAAGTTACTACTAATCAATGTATTTGTTATAAATGGACCAAAACTAAACCTTAATACAGGTAGTATATTTGAAGTATATTTTAGTATACTCCAGTTATTAATTGGAATATACTTGAAATATATATTTTTATATTTTAATGTTGATCGTTTTAAATTCTGTAATTTGAGAAAGTAGGCTAATATCATTGATTGATAATAGTAAGTGTTTTTAATTCATATATTATTTTTTAAGTTATTTTAAAAGGCATTTTTCTCGTGTTTAATCTTATTTAACTAAAAGACGATTTCAATCTTTTAAAAACACAAAAACAGAGTTAATGATTTTAACTTAATTTTTTGTAGGTCATCAATACAGGATATAAAAATGTATTTTAAACACTATATCCACTACATACAGAAACAGAAATTGGGATTCCATGATCTGCGTGATTTTTCCTTGAGTTAGAAAAGAAGGAAATCCTGAGACACTACTGCTGCTGCTACTGGGAATTGTGGGAATTGTGGGTCGGGAGTCAGCTGTATTAGCTGTCTTCTGGGACACAGCGAGAAAAACAAATGCTTAAACATCTGGCCAGCTTCATCTCCCTTACGCAACAGATACTTCAGGTTATTCTTAAACCCGAGAGAGAGACGCATGCTCTGATTCCTCCGCTGATTCTGATTCATCAGATCTAAAATATCATAACAAATATAAATAATAACAGGTATCAGCAGGTGCGAAATTAAAAGAGATATACAGTATCTCTGTATTTATGGATTTATATTTTATATATTTTCTTCTTTAAACATATTTTTATTATCTCTCTGTAGATTTACAAATCAAAAGTATTTCTAATTATGGAAGCTCTGGATATCTGGCAACCAAATGATTTCAGTAAAAATAAACAAGAAAAGTTTGGTCCCACGTTATAAAAAGTGTCTGTAATAACTGTGTAGTTACACATTAATAATCCATGTAATAACAGTGTAACAGTGATGGTGAGCGTGATGTGGTGATGGTTAGTGTGACGTGGTGATGGAATGATGGTTAGTGTGACGTGGTGATGGAATGATGGTAAGTGTGAAGTGGTGATGGTGAGCATGATGGCGTGATGGTGACTGTGATGTTTTGATGGTGAGTGTGAAGTGGTGATGGTGAGTTGGAAGTGATGGTGAGTGTGGCAGGGTGTTGGTGAGCATGACGGGTGAACAAAGTGAGTGTTGGTGATGGTGAGTTTGAGGTGGTGGTGAGTGTGATGTGGAGATGGCTAGCGTGACTTTGTGAGGGTAAGTTTGACGGAGTGGTGGTGACTGTGATAAGGTGATGGTGAGCGTGTGTGGGTGAGGGTGAGCGTGACTGGGTGATGGTGAGCGTGATGAGGTAATGGTGAGCTTTATGGGGTGGTGAGTAGCGTGAGGGGCGATGGTGAGCGTGATGGGGTGGTGGTGAGCGTGACAGGGTGGTAGTAAGAGTGATGGTTAATGTGATGGGGTGATGGTGAGCGTGATGGGGTGGTGGTGAGCGTGACAGGGTGATGGTGAGCGTGATGGGGTGGTGAGTAGCGTGAGAGGCGATGGTGAGCGTGATGGGATAATGGTAAGTGTTAGTGGGTGGTGAGGAGCAATGGGGTGGTTGTGGTGAGCATGGCATGGTGATGACAGGGTGGTAGTAAGAGTGATGGTTAATGTGATGGGGTGATGGTGAGCGTGATGGGGTGGTGGTGAGCGTGACAGGGTGATGGTGAGCGTGATGGGGTGGTGAGTAGCGTGAGAGGCGATGGTGAGCGTGATGTAGGGCTGGGCGATATGGAAAAAAATCTTATTACGATATAGTTTTTCATATCAGCCGATATCGATATGTATCACGATATAAATCAAATCACTTTCTGTTACACTTAAAGGTTTCTATTTTTACTCAGAAGTGACAGAATAAGGGAGTTATGGACAAAATCACTAGCAGGCTCAGAGCCTTGTGGACAGACACTAGGATGTTAACATCTTGCCAGGTGGGTACAGCTTTTAAATTAATTTTAAAAAGGGGACAAATATATAAACTAAAAAATATGTAAGACCCTTTACATTATATGTCTGTTTAATTTAAATTGCAATAACACTTTATTTATTTTTATAAAATTATATTTAATCAAAAGATCATTCCCCTCCCTGAATGCAGGCAACTACATAAAGCAAAATACAAGAGTATATCACAGTGTTCATTTTGACAGGTGATTTTGATACAGTCTTAGTCTTTTCACTAAAATGTATAATAGTTTTAGTTACATTTTAGTCTATCGGATATTATTAGTTTTAGTCAGATTTCAGTCTAGTTTAATTTTGGTCATATAAAAAGTATGTATTACATATGTTTTACTGTTTTTCTATTTTCTATTTGTTGTAATTTTAGATAATTTACTGCTTATGTTTTTTTTTAAATAAGAGCCTTTAGTTTTTTTTCATTTAAATTAAGCTAACATTTAAATATTTAAAAAAAAAAGTGGCCTATAATGGAGGTGGGAGGAATAAAGTCAAGTTTCTGAAATGATCCACTTCTACTGCAGTACAGATTTATACTAACATTACTGGCTTTCAGTAGACTAGACTTACATTACTTAAGTGTATTTAAAACTCCAGTTCAGTAACAGCAATGTTTAGCTCAGTTCAAATACAGCTAGACAGGGGATGGTGGAGAGGGGAGGGGAGGGGTTGTACTGGGCTGAGCAGCAGTTCAGCGTGCTGCCTGATCTCGTGCTGCGCCTTTTCACAACGCTACTTAAACGGGAAATAGAAAATTTAGTTTATCGAATTTCTCGCCCCGACTTATCGCGATATATAGTTTCCTCGATAACTATCGATATCGTTTTATCGCCCAGCACTAGCGTGATGGGATAATGGTAAGTGTTAGGGGGTGGTGAGGAGCAATGGGGTGGTTGTGGTGAGCATGGCATGGTGATGACAGGGTGGTAGTAAGAGTGATGGTTAATGTGACGGGGTGATGGTGAGCGTGATGGGGTGGTGGTGAGCGTGACGGGGTGATGGTGAGCGTGATGGGGTGGTGAGTAGCGTGAGAGGCGATGGTGAGCGTGATGGGATAATGGTAAGTGTTAGGGGGTGGTGAGGAGCAATGGGGTGGTTGTGGTGAGCATGGCATGGTGATGACAGGGTGGTAGTAAGTGTGATGGTTAATGTGACGGGGTGATGGTGAGCGTGATGGGGTGGTGGTGAGCGTGACGGGGTGATGGTGAGTGTGATGGGGTGGTAGTGAGTGTGACGTGAATGTGACGGGGTGATGGTGAGCGTGACGGGGTGGTAGTGAGTGTGACGGTGAGCGTAACAGGGTGGTGATGAGAGTGGCGGGGTGATGGTGAGCGTGACGAGGTGATGATAAAGATGAAGTGTAAAAGCGAGCAGACGAGTGTCAGGCCGAGTTCCTCGAGCTGTGTGTCGCAGACAGATTGCTGGAAGCTGCTGCACTGTGATTAAACCTATTTTAATCCACACACACACACACACTCACACACACACACACACACAAACATACTTCACCCAACCCATGCATCAGTGTGTGGTATTAGGGCCATCAAACAACTGTTCTACAGTAATAAACACACAGTCTGCACAGCTTACTTTACTGAAAGAGAACTCAGAGAACAGACCCTGATAAAATCTTAAGGTTTCTTAAGGTTGTTTCACACTAGCATTTTTTTCTGGACACAGAAGGCTCTGTACATTTGAAGTGTGAAAGTGTGAAAGCTGTTTTGGAGCTTCCTGGTTTTGGTCCAGAGTACCGATCTCTGGTCCTCCTGAAATCGGTGGTCTGGGGTTTACTTCAGGCAGACTCTGTTGCGATTAGTCCACTTCAGGTGTGGAAGCTATCCGCTCCCTGTGCCATGTGTAGGATTACATGACTGGTTTATTGTATATGATGCTTCCTCTTATGTCGTTACACACATTTCCATATACAGCTCTGGAAAAAAAAAATAGACCACTTCAGTTTCTGAATCAGTTTCTCTGATTTTGCTATTAATAGGTTTATGTTTGAGTAAAATAAACATTGTTTTTTATTCTATAAACTACAGACAACATTTCTCCCAAATTCCCCCCAAAAATATTGTCATTTGGAGCATTTATTTGCAGAAAATGAGAAATGGCTGAAATAACAAAAAAGATGCAGAGCGTTCAGACCTCAAATAATGCAAAGAAAACAAGTTCATATTCATAAAGTTTTAAGAGTTCAGAAATCAATATTTGGTGGAATAACCCTGGTTTTTAATCACAGTTTTCATGCATCTTGGCATCATGTTCTCCTCCACCAGTCTTATACACTGCTTTTGGATAACTTTATGCTACTCAAAAATTCAAGCACTTCAGTTTGGTTTGATGGCTTGTGATCATCCATCTTCCTCTTGATTATATTTCAGAGGTTTTCAAATTGGTAAAATCTAAGAAACTCATATAAACATTTAGTAAAAAAATGTCCAAGCGCTTAACTGGTACTGTATATTATATATGAAGGCTGGGTAGACTGGTGTAGAGTCATGATTGGGGGGGTTGTGGGGGGGTTGGGTGGTGGGAGGTGAATTGCAGGAAGGGTGTGAGTGTCTAGTGGCATTAGTGTAATTACAGTACGTCCCAAATCCCAAACTAAACATGGACATAATTCTCCCCCACCACCACCACCCTCCTCCACCCTCCTCCACCAACGTCCTCCACCAACCCCACCCCCCACCCACCCATTGTGCTTCACTTCCACCCTCTGATAAGAGAATTCTGCTCATGAGCTCAGAGTGATTCACATATCAACTGTAATTTCCTCAGACATTTCAGATATAGCACCTATACATACAGTACCAGTTTGGACACACCTCCTCTAATTCAATGTGTTTTATTTCTTTTTATGATTTTAAATACTGAAGACTACACTGTAAACCCACAAATTAAGTCTGTTTTATGTAAAATTGGATATTTCCAAACATTAGTCAACTATTATACATTGGGTGAACATTTGTGGGCATGTTTACATTCATACGAAGAGCTTTGAGTTGAGTCATCTTATGATATCTGAGTTTCTGATACTCTGATACCATCAGTGTGTAGTCATTTCCCCTGGAGCTACCTTTGATAAACTTTTAGATCATATATTATAACTGACTGTCTGTCCTCTAAATTCACCTTTTCCAGGCTTACAGTGTGAATATTTGTAAAATAAATATTTCAGTTAAATGGAATTAAAAAAAGTAGGAAGAAATCAACATATTTATTTATTTTGAAGATTTTTGGCATATTATCTGGTGTAGCAAACGCAAAAAAAGTGAAATCAACTCCCCTTTTAGTTGTAATAACATGAAATTTTAATTTATGCTAACTCAAATTTTCACTTCCCATTATTTAAAAAAATGGCCAAACCAGTTAAAGTAAACTCAACTTATTCATTTTTACAGTATAACAATTTTTTAAAAGTTAAATCAACTTCACTTTTAATTTTAATAACTTGATGTTTTAAGATATGCTCAACTTTTTTGGAGTAAATTCAACTTATTCACTTATATAAAGTGTATATTAAAGTTGTGTAGGGGGGCACCGAGTGGTCCAGTGATCTAAAGCACTGCCACTATGATGGGGAGCTGGTTCGAATCCCGGTCATGCAGCTTGGCATCAGCTGTCAGAGCCCCAAGAGAGCACAATTGGTCTTGCTCTCTCTGGGTGGCTACAGTAGATGGTGCTCTTTCCCCTCATCACTTCTAGGGTGATGTGGATCAGCACAAGGCTGCACCTGTGGGCTGATGTATCGGAACCGAGTCGCTGCGCTTTCCTCTGAGCGTTAGCGCTGTGGTGCTATTTGGCAGGGAGAAAAGGCTTGGCTGTTAGCATCATAATAAACCAGCTTCAACAATGCTAAGTTCGGCTCTTAACAGGGTTTTCACCTGAAGGTTTTATCCAAAAATTAGCTATATTTTAATATTTGAAATGTCCAGTATAGCATCGTTTCAGTTATTAGTATAGTTCATTCTTAATATTAGTTGTTAATATTTTAAATTTATCATTGATGTTTTATATGTTCTGTAGTGAGTAACTGCGGTGTGTTTTATCTTCTCCAGATGATGATCCATCCTGTCCAGAGGGTGATGGGCTGGACGTTGCTTTGGACAGGGCTTGTGGTCCTGCAGTTTGTCCTCAGTGTGGCTGCAGATGTTGAGGAGGTCCATCACAGCTCGGTTCTGCAAAGACATAAACGAGAGTGGAAGTTTAATACGTACTTCGCTAATGAGGAGCTGAGAGGAAGGCTGCTTCCACAGAAAATCGGACAGGTAAGAACTTCTAAAAGAGCTTAAAGGTCATCGTAATATTCATATGTAACCACAGAGCCTGGTTGTAGATGGTTGTGGTGTTGTGGAGATGCTGTTGGAACAGCTATGGAGAAACTGCTTCAGCCTGTTTTAATGCCTGTGAGAAACGTCACCTAAATGAATCATCAAGTGCTTCTACCAAACATCAGCCTAAAAGAGTTAAAAACTTGATACAATGAGAATTTTCAGTTTTTAATGTTAGTTGATTAAAAGACAAAGCAGAATCAGTCCAACAGTTGGAGTCAAAATACATTATAGTCAGTAGTTAAAGACTATAGAGACCAGAATGTTTGTTTTAAACATTAGATATCTCATTCATTATACCTGGCCACTTTGTGTGGCTCAAGTATCAGGATTAAATCTTGATAAGACCAAACACTCCTGACTGGGTAAGTTAAATTTACTTAGAACATTTCAGATGATATGTTTTCTCAATTTTCTAAAGTAATGTTTACTGAAATTTTGAGTTAATAATATTAGTTATTATGTCTAATTTGTGAGTTAATGTATGGTCATAATAAGACTTGTTTCTAATTTTAATTTAACTAAAAAATATATATACTCACAGAAAGTACTTTCATCATTGTAATTTATTATCCTCAAGTTTACTTAAGGTAGCCTGGGGGGAATGACTACACACTGATGGTCAGAAACTGGGGGACACACCCAGTATGCAAATAAATTGTGCAAAAAAAAAAAGAAAAGAAGTGGTCAGTGGCAATAGACTAACTCAGTTATTATAAGCTGATTTAATGTACGTATATGTGGTTCAAATATTCAGTTAATTCACAGCAGTTGTAATTTTTGGAAAAATATTTTTTTTTACGTAAAACAGACTTAATTTATTCAAGTTAAAAATAAAATAATCGTGGGTTTACCAAATGAAGCTAAGTATTGCTATGTCCATTGTTTAATTAATTGGGAAAAAAAACATGTGTTTTGTCTGAATAAACCAGTTAAAATGTCTAAAATTAATGAAAATTAATGGTAATTGTTTTAGAAATATTATCAATTCTACTGATTCTAAGAAGAATTCTACATGATTTTTTTCTCTGTTCTCAGTTAATGAACACAGAAGCCGAAAAAAAGCCCGACACTGAGTTTCAGATCTCAGGGGAAGGAGCGAATGAGCTCTTTACAGTGAACAACGTTGGAGAGATCTTTGTCACAGCAACTTTAGACCGAGAGAAGAAGAGCAGCTACAAACTCAGCGCCCAGATCAGAAACTCCAGCACTAAAGCAAGACTGGAGCCAGACGCTGAGTTTCACATCAAAGTCCTGGATATAAACGACAACAAGCCGATTTTCTCAGATATACCGATCGGATCCGTCTACGAGCGAGCAGCTAAAGGTACGTCGCCATCAGCAGAGATACATAATAAAAAAAGTCAGAAACTGTCAGAAATCAGATGATGAGAAGTTAAAATGGAATGGAGCTTGAATGTGTGAATGTAATGATGATTTATGGTAGTTATTACAATATTTGAGTGAAAGGAGTAAAAGTTTATTGTGTAAAGTGTAGAAGGATTGAAAGTCTTACCATGAGACCTGGATTTAACGCTAAAGACAAAATGTACATTTCTCACCAAGAGGTACACTACCCAAAAGTAACTTCTGAAAGTCTTTTTTTACATGGAAGTGTTCAAAGCATTTTTATACCCACACTGACAAAAATGATGAGTAAAATTTACTTTAAAAAAGTTTTGCACCTTACTGCACTTGCCTTTTTTAAGTAAATTTAATTTCAGATAGATATAAGTATCTTCAACTTGATTTCAAGACTTTAATGTTACATAGAGTAAATAAGTGAACTGAACTTCAGTCAGTCCTTTCTTTTAGTAACCTTTACTTAATTTCTGCATAAAATATTACCTAATTACAATTACTTAATTTATACAATATAACTCAAATAATTTATAATACATGTTTATGTTATAATTCCTGAAATGGAAATATTATTAGTTAAAACACACACAAATATTTACATGATCTCAAATTTTAGGTAATGTTTCTATACATTTTGGCAGCAGAAAAGACAGGAAATCCACTGACTGATTAAAACCCTGACAACAGTCAATACTCAATTGTCAGAGGTCATTCTAATAGGTGCTCCCAAAGCAAAAACCTGACATTTAACTAAAAAATAAACAGAATAAAGAATAAAACAACATTGCTGTTCCCTTAAATAAGATGCTGGTGTATCTTCACAGGTCAGTATCTGTCTCTGCTGAGACGTGCAAAAGTGCTGCACTGTTAAGATACGAAACGCACCAAAATCAGAGCTCACCTGCCTTTTAAAAGGAATGACAACTGACACACTGATTGGTTTATTTCACAGTATGCACAAAACACAGCCATGATAAATTAAGAGAATTAGTTTCAATTCAAAATATGTGTTTTTGTGCAGGTACCGAAGTGATGACTGTAACTGCCACTGATGCAGATGATCCAACAACAGCCAATGGGAATATTGTCTATACACTGATGAACGGAACTAACTACTTCAGAATTTCAAATCAAACAGGTGAGTACAGTGTAGAACATTTCTTGTAAATTTTACAGTAAGGATTGCAAATAATAAAGGATTGTAAAATTATAATAATTCACTGTGGAGAAAGATTACAGTATTTTACTATATATATGTATATAAATTGCACTTTATATTGTAATAATAGGTACACATCCACTGTAATTAACAGCAGAACCACTGCAAAGTTATTGCATTGCTGTTCTCATCCAGCATAAAGTAATTCTGTCCAATAAAGAAAACTGCAACTTGCTCTTATATCCTACAACACTGCAGCCAGACAGTTACCCATTAAACAGAAATAAAAGATAACTTTTTTTAGAAATAAAAGATACTTTTAAAAGTTCTCAGATCTCAGAGATCTCAGATCTCAAAATAGATTTTAGGTGTTCTGTTTAAGAAGAGTTTAGTTTTTGGGAAATGCATTAACTCCATGATTGTTCTGTGAATCTGATACAGTACAATAATGAATCAGTTTCTGTTTTGCTAACAAAAATGTTTTGCTAAAATCACCCCCCTTATAATTCATTATCGCATATTACTAATACATACTAAATCAGCTAAACACACATTCAAAACATATATTTATTTACTTTGGACTGATTGGATGCAAATGAATGGAGAGTTTAACATGTTTGTTGTTCCTTGTTTTTTATCAGTGAATCTCTTTATTTGCTTGTTTAGGTAGAATCACAGTTGAGGACAGCCGATTGGACCGTGAGACTCAGAGTCAGTATAAGCTCGTAGTCCAGGCCTCAGACATGTTCGGCCAACCTGGAGGATTTACGACCACCACCGTCGTTACTGTTAATATAAATGATATTAATGACAACGCGCCTGCTTTTACTGGAGGTATGTGAATATCATCTCATTTTAGTGCATTCTGATTCTGCAAACTGATAAATTCCTACTAAAAAGCATCCTGGCATCCACCAGAGACACCATAGCAACCACTTCGGAAAGTAGTCACCTAGCATCAATCTAGCATCCACCTGAGACACCATAGCAGCCACCTAGCAACACCTTAGCATCACTTCAGAAACACCCTAGTAGCCACCTACCAAAACCTTAGCATCACTTAAAAAAACACCATAGTAACCACCTAGCAACATCTTAGCATCACTTCAGAAACACCCTAGTAGCCACCTACCAAAACCTTAGCATCACTTTAAAAAAACACCATAGTAACCACCTAGCAACATCTTAGCATCACTTCAGAAACACCCTAGTAGCCACCTACCAAAACCTTAGCATCACTTAAAAAAACACCATAGTAACCACCTAGCAACATCTTAGCATCACTTCAGAAACACCCTAGTAGCCACCTACCAAAACCTTAGCATCACTTTAAAAAAAACACCATAGTAACCACCTAGCAATATCTTAGAATCACTTCAGAAACACCCTAGTTGCCACCTAGCAACATCTTAGCATCACTTCAGAAACACCCTAGTAGCCACCTAGTAATACCTTAGAATCACTTAAAAAACACCATAGTAACCACCTAGCAACATCTTAGCATCACTTCAGAAACACCCTAGTAGCCACCTAGTAATATATTAGAATCACTTAAAAACACCATAGTAACCACCTAGCAACATCTTAGCATCACATACGAAAACCCCTACTAGTCATCTAGCAACATCTTAGCATTTTGTTCAGGAACACCCTAGAAGTTACCTAGCAACACCTTAGAATAAGAGACATCACAGCAGCCACCTAGCAACAGCTTAGCATGAATTCAGAAACACCCTAGAAGTCAAGTAGAAACAACTTGTAGTCAGCTAGCAACAACGTAGCCTCCCTTCAAAAACAACATAGTAACCACTTAGCAACACATTAGCATCACTACACTACACACCCTAGAAGTCACCTAACCACAGCAACCACCTAGAAACACCATAACGGCCAACTAGCACTCTGCTGAAAGCCCCGTAACCCTGAAGCTGGAACTGATAGTGTGGATTTTTATGTTAATAATTGTACTGAAATGTACTGAATGATTCTATACTGGGTTCTGCAGGAACCTTTAGATTTATGGTGAAAGAAGACGTGAAGACGCCGTTTGAAATTGGAAAACTGACTGTAAAGGACCAGGATGAGAAGCAGAATAAAAACCCTATGTTTACGATCCAGGGAAATAACGATCTGTTCTTCGTGAATCGAGACGACGATGGTGACGGAGCTCTCATAATCAACAAGGTACAGCTGTACAGCACCATTCACCCTGTTCGCACGCAACACACTTACACTATATACTAGGCGTGGGCAATATTATATCGTATACAATATATCGTAACACAGAAATATCGTGATATAAAAAATCCATGATAATAATGTCTTAAAAGTAGTCTATTATTTACTGTGAAGCTTTAGGTGTATTTATTGTATAACTGTTTTAGTTTGCAGTTTATATGCATGCACTAAATATTCTGCAATATTTTTTGCTGCATGATATTATTTTATGCTATATTATTTATTTTGCCACATTATGATTATGCTGTTATACTCTTATACTATATTCCTGAAATTAATGAATTATTTTAGTTTTCCTATATCGCCAAGTATATCGTTATCACAAAAATACCCTGAAATATCGTGATATTATTTTAGAGCCATATCGCCCACCCCTAATATATACTGTTCAAAGTGGATTTCCACCAGTTAAAAGTTGAGTTTGATTAAGCTTCTATATTGGTCTTACACCTTTAAAATGTTCTTTTTACTCCACTATCTCTTTTTTAAACGTGGTTTAGGTTTTGGTTCCACAAAGAACCATTTAAAAAAAATCTTAAATAGGTTTTTTTCTATATTTTTCCTGTATTTAATAAAGCATTTACCCATTTATATAGCTCTAATACAATGTACAGTTCTATATTAAACCTCTCTGTCTTTATTTACCCTGTAGCTCAAGTGACAATTGTATCTAGGTTTGTCACAATACCTATTTTTTAGGATTATGTTAGTGCATCTCCAAAAATAGAATACCTTTGAAAAGTTACTTTATTTCAGTAATTTAGTTCAAAATGTGAAACTTACAGTTTTACAGAAAACTCAAAAATCAGTGTCTCAGAATTTTTTTTTTATATCATTAAAATAAGGTACTTTTTTAGCAGTGTGGGCACTGTTCCAAGTCCAGCTGGAAAATGAAATATTCCGCATCTTCATAAAAGTTGTCAGCAGAGGGAAGCATGAAGTCTATACAGCCTATATATCTATATAATATATGAGTTTCACATTTTGAATGAATTACTAAAATAAAGTACATTTTCAGTGCTATTCTAAGTGTTTTAGATGTACTAGTATATTTTTTCTTATTTTTTATTCTCATTTTAAAATATTTTATTTTTAATATTTTACACATTACTTTTAAAGTCAAACAGGTGAGTAACTGTACTATAGAAAGTTTCTTGTTAATTTTACAGTAAGGATTTTACTGTATAATAAGAAGAGTCATTTACAGTCAACAAATTACAGAGTATTGCAGCTTTTTTAGAGCTGTAAATTTTTGTCATAAATAAAAACCTAATTTAACACTGTAATTATTCTTTACAACAATCATTTGTTCTTTAAATGTTTGGGGTCCTGTAATAAATATATAATAATGAAGAATTTATTGTTCATCTATTGTTATATTAATAAATCGACAATGTAATTATTGTGACAAGCTCACTTATATAACATCAAATGTACAAATAGAGAAAATGTTAGTAAAAAAAATAGCAAAAAAATGAGCAAATGATCAATGTGTCTAGTTTTTTTTATGTCCTGGATTCTGAATAAAGGCATCCTTTATAACTGCTTTCTAGAACTGATATTATAGAATGATGACGATTTATGGTGATTTCACACAGGGTCTGGACTACGAGACCAATCCCTCGTACAGTTTCATGGTGACGGTGAGCGAGGCCGACGTGGTCCAGCCCCCGGACTCTCAGCGATCTGTGGTGACCTCGGCTCAAGTGTTCATCTCGGTTCTGGACGTTAATGAACCGCCGGTTTTTACCCAGACTGAGTACAACTTTCAAGTTCATGAAGGTCAGAACAAGAACAAAATCGTTGGATCGGTTTCAGCCAGCGACCCAGACAAGCCTGGTTACAAAATAAGGTAATAATAATTATAATAATAACAATTTACCATTATAAGACACTAGTAAGGAACAAGGGTGTCCCCATGTTTTCCTTCTAATTTAGCGGGGGTTGTAAGCTAAGTAGTAAAGCTAAGCTGAGTAAACAAAACTATAATTCGTTTAAAGAAACATTAAAAGGTGAAACAAGCGCTCGATGTTAATCTACACAGATTTCTCTCCTTGAAACTGTTTATTTGGGTGAGTAAAGCAATTTCTTTTATGTACAGTAAGCTTAGATTTCCATATTTCCACTAAGGCTGGGTGCAGCAGCATTAGCATTAGTGGCTAACGGCTAGCGCTATTCGTGTTACGGTAAATCAGCTCGATATTAGCTAGCTGTTCTTCCCACATAGCTTGTTTTAATTTGGTAAAAACACAGACTACAGTTTAATATACTTGCTTCTGAACAGCAAAAGGGTTAGTGCTTAGCACGGTTAGCAGCTAATGCTAATAATGCTTCAGCAGTGCTAGGCAGGGTGAGCAGCAAGCTATAGGCTGATAATACTCACCTCTGAACAGCAAAAGAGCTAGAGCTTAACATGGTTAGCGGTTATATATGATTTATCAAAATAAATAATATATAATGGGTGATAATTAATATACGATTAATTATAAATTCATTAAATTCTTCCTATTTTTTTTCTTTTTATGTTTATACAATGAGAAATATCTGGTAACACTTTAAAATAGGGCTTCCTTATAAAGAGTTCATAAAGAGTTTATAAAGGGTTTATAAATGAGTTTATTAATGGCTATTAACTAGATTATAAAAACATTAATAAGCCTGGATGCTTATCTTACTTCTGTAAAATAAAATAATAAAATAATCAGTATGTAAAATAATATAGAAAGTCAGATTAATTAAGTTAAACTAATATAATATGTTAATGTATACCACATTATGATTACTGAAAACAACAGGGCACTGTTTCCCTTTCTAATTATTGTGTTGTAACTGCTCACTAATAGTTTTAAAGTATTTACAGTGTAATTAATAATCATTTATAGATGCATTTATAAGCCATTTATAAGCCCTTTATAAAGGAGACTTATTTAAAAAGTGGTCCCAAATATATCTGTTCTTGGTCTTGACAATTCGTGGACTTTAGTGGTCTTGATTTGGACATTGTCTCTGTTTATTGTGTGTTTTAGAGGAGGTTTGTGAGAACCGTTACCTACTGATCATGTTCTTTGCTTTAGTTACGCCATCAGGAGCCTGAAGTGTCCACTGGAAATAAACCAGCAGACCGGTCAGCTCACCGTGAAGGAAGAACTGGACCGAGAGTCTGAGGAGTCTCATATATGTGAGGTCACGGCACAGGAAGGGCCTCCGAGCGGTGAGTCACAGAACAGATAAAAATATTTAATATTTATTGTTCTCTTAGGCCGTTTTCACACCAATACTTTTTGTGTCTGTTAAAACGGACTTTGGTTTGATTGAGCAGGTGTGAAAACGTAAAATATACTCCTTTTATTTGAGCTAAACTGCTGATAAGGTGCAGTTTAATCTGATTTATCAGCCAGATAACGCTAATTACCACAGCTATAAACAAACGCTGTCTCTTCTGCTCCATGCTGTTTATCCTCGCGGCCTGTGCTGCGTTCTCTGCGTTCACCACAGGCACAGCTCATCAACACTGTAGTATTTGTGTGTTGTATTCCAAATACTTTTGTTCAAGAAAAATTCAAGCAAAATTGTCCTCCAGTTACTTGATGCCCTGTAACTAACTACTCATTCTCTATGTTACCTTGATGTGTTGTGCAGAAAAAGGTGGATAGTGTAGCTTCAAAGAAGGGTAAATCCATATTAATGGCTATGGATTTAAAAAGGGATCTATCTTAACAACTATAAATAAAATCTTTTAAAACAACTAATCAACTAAACTAACACTAATGTTTCCTACCAAACACATGATCATGAGAGTCTTCTTGGTCTTCATCCACAGGACTAATATCCTACGCCATGGTCAAGCTGAAGGTTCTGGACATCAACGATAACGACCCAGTACTGGTCAACGGGAGCAACGTGTACATCTGTGAGAAAGATAAAAAAGGAGAGGTGAGGAATTAAAAAAATATCTGTATCATATCAATTTTACCCAGTTTTTTTCCCTTTTTGCTTCCCTCATATTTTTTTTTTTGCAGTAATTTTAACACACTATTTCTGAACCTTTAAGACTGACTATTCTGTATTGTGGGTGGGGCTAAACTGCTGTAGGCTGAATAATTTTTAAGTATTAAGTATTTTTTTAAGTATTTTTGCATTTTATAACCCTCTTTTCCTCTCTTTGCAGATAATTGGAACTATTGGTGCGTTCGACAAGGACATAAACACTGGAATATTCCGCTTCACTCTGGCAACAAAGACTTCCAATTTCTCCCTTCACGACAACTTAAGTAAGAACATCTTTCATTCAGTCCTAAAACAGATCACAGAGATTTTCAAACCTGCTGTATATAGACATATGCCAGCTTTAGCAAAAAATTGAATGTATAACAGGATCTACAGGCACAGCTGTGGTCAACATCTGTGGATAAATGTTCTCCAGGATCCATATGGAACCTGTAGACCTCGATGTCCAATCGTATCTCGTCTTGTATCCTAGCTAGAGGCTCCAACAGGGTCTAAACCAGGGGTCGGCAAATAATTATATATAGCCACGGGCCAGATATTTTCCAAGCCATTACGTGGCGCGCCACAATAAAAATTCTGTTTTGGTAAATGAAGTGTATTGGGATGGAGGAGTGCAAGAGACTAGTAGCTCTCCAGCCCAGAGGGTTGTTGAACCCAATTGTAAAACAGTTAAATTCAAAGCACATATATAAATATAAATTAATAAACACACTGCTCCTTACGCAGGATCAAACCCGTGTCATCAGAGTCGCGCTTCACTACACTACCGCTGCCCTGGCTAGTGAATTGGGACACGGCCGGGAAAAAACACCCTTATAAGGAGATACGGAGGCCAAGAACGTGAGGAAAAATGAGAACGGACGGAAACTAAAGTCACGTCCAGTGCACACCTTTAAATTACAGTAGTTTCCCCCAATAAACTCAAATAAAATATTTTTTCAATCTAATATTTACTTCAACTTCATGCAGGGTTGATTTTTTACATGTTTTAAAGTGTTTTTAGCCTACTAACTTTCTCAACCAGCACCATTAAGATTAGTATATAATTTATGATTGATAGTATTAGTATGTACAGTACATAAAGTATGCATTAGGCATGTAGCTTGCTTTGTCTTAGTGGTGTATACTAATCACCGCGCTCCAGTGAAGATTTAAAGTTTAAAGTGCTGGTCTGATGAAGGTCTGATGAAGGTCTGATGGTTGACTCTCAGTCACCGCTCTGAAGTGTCCAGACGGCGTCTCGGTTCTCATTCCTCACTTTTTCTCAGGCGTAAACCAGAATGGAACGAAGCGTTGTACACGTGCTGAAAGATGCATGAGGAACAAGCTTTTTAAAACCAGCAGCAGCATGAACACGGTGAGCACCACGGGGGGCCACGAGATGCTGTGAGAGCTTTTTCAGAACAAAAAAAGGATTTCCTGCTTCTGCAAACACTGCAGCATGCTCAGCATATCATTATTGCACCTAAAACAGCCATAACATTAAAACTACTTCTAGATCAAGTAAATAAGGGTGTTTTTTACTCCAGCACTATTTGTTCTGGTAAAATGGACTCGGTGATTGGTTTGTACCATTAGTGCAGTTCAAATGAGCAGGTGTGAAAACAGTAATTGCACTCAAGTGCAGATCAAAACAACCGGATCAAGACCAGCTAGATGAGGTAGTCTGTGGTCTCAATCCGAATATCTGCACTGCACGTTTCATTAAAAACACTGTGTTTAAAAGCGCAGCAGGGTTTTAATCAGTCAGTGGCGCACCTGTATTTCCCAATGCAGACTTTGGGAAATTTGGCATTTATGGTTAAGTTGTTTTCTTTTGCTCTGATGAAGTTTTCTGCGTTTACATTTTCACGCCTTCGCTTTAGTGCACGTCATCTGCAGTGATGTAAGAGTCATAGTGAGGACTGCATGTTCCCACCATTGTGTTACATGTGATATTGTTAGGACGCCTCTGCATTCAACTGTCACACATATTTCAGCAGCACTGCTCAGCTACATTTCCCTAGCCTTAAACCAGTGATGTCCACTACTATACAGCAGTCAGTACCAGTAAACCGCACCAGTCAAAAGTTTAGTTTTTTTTTTTAAATATATTTCTATACAGTAAATGAGTAGTGAAGTGATCTATCAGACTATGAAGGAACACATTAGGAATCATGTAGTAACTTGTGTATATAAAGTGTTAAACAAACCAAAATACTCTTTTAAGCATTTAGGTGCTCTTATCTGAGAAGCTGTTATGTCCTGTGCAAAAGATCTTGCTCCTCCTTTCCTTGAGCAGTCCTGATGAGTGCCAGTTCCATCATAATGCTTTTGATGGTCTTTGCGACTGCACTTACAAAGTATACTTTCAAAGTTCTTGATATTTTTCAGATTGACTGACCTTCAGTTCTTCTTAAAGTATTTTTTCTTTACTTAGTTCAGTAGTTCCTGCCATAATGTAGAGCTATTTACTGTATACCTGTAACTCTACCTCTTCACAACTTTACAACTGATGCTACCAAAGAAATTCAAGTAATTAACTCTTGATGAGTTCAGCACAGCTGTTAACTAAAAGCCTGAATTCCAGGTGATTCTACCTCGTAAAACTGACTGAGAAAAATCTGTCTAATCTAAGCAAGAGGAGCTACTTTAAATATATTCTGTTGTTTAGGT
The DNA here is from genome assembly GCF_023375975.1 of Astyanax mexicanus. Classification (NCBI taxonomy): domain Eukaryota; kingdom Metazoa; phylum Chordata; class Actinopteri; order Characiformes; family Acestrorhamphidae; genus Astyanax; species Astyanax mexicanus. The sequence continues at coordinate 24,812,048 of NC_064430.1, read as the reverse complement.
CTTATAAATTATGACTGTTCTTCTAGTTCATACCTTTACATCATTTCTAAACTCCTGTGGACTTTTGAGTATTAAAGAACAGGACGAAAGAAGGACAATAATAAAGTATACAGAGACAGTTACAGAGTTAAATGTTGAATTGGTGTATGATATATTGTAAATACAGTATATTAATACGGCTGATATATATATTTTTTATAGATAACACAGCGAGCATCATACTGAACCATGGGGGCTTTAAGACGGATCATTCCGCAGAGACTACTCTGGATATTGATATCTCAGACAGCGGTTCTCCACCCCGGAAGAGCCGGAACACCTTACACATCCGAGTGTGTACCTGCTGGGAGAACCGGCGGGAGGAATACTGCCGGTCCTACGCCCAAACCGGCGTCAGCGTCAGCGCCCTCATCGCCATCCTGCTCTGCATCGCCACCATCCTCGGTACACCTACCTACTACACTATACACGGCCTACACATATACACTACCACTATACACTGCTCAAATTTATACACACTATCGCTATACACTGCTTTAATATATACACTACCGCTATACACTGCTCAAATTACTATACACTCACTGGCCACTATTAGAAACACCTTCCTACCTTGTGCCACCTTATTAAACACCTACTGTACATTCTTGGGCTTTCACTAACTGCCCACTTTATAAGAAACACCTACTGTACATTCATTCTTGGGCTTTCACCAACTGGCCAATATATTAGAAACACCTACTACTGTATGTTATTGGGCTTTCACTCAATGGCCACTTTATTAGAAACACCTATTGTGCATTCTTGGGTTTTCACTAACTGGCCACTTTATTAGAAACACTTACCTACTTTGTGTCACTTTATTAGAAACACGTACTGTACATTCTTGTGGTTCCACTCACTGGCCACTTTATTAGAAACACCTACTTACCTTGTGCCACTTTATTAGAAACATTCTTGGGCCATCACTAACTGGCCACTTTATAAGAAACACCTACTGTACATTCTTGGGCTTTCACTCAATGACCACTTTATTAGAAACACCTACCTGCCTTGAGCCACTTTATTAGAAACACCTACTGTTTATTCTTGGGCTTTCAGTACCTGGCCACTTTATTAGAAACACCTACTGTACATTCTTGGGCTATCACTAATTGGCCACTTTATTAGAAACACCTACTGTTTATTCTTGGGCTTTCAGTAACTGGCCACTTTATTAGAAACACCTACTGTACATTCTTGGGCCATCACTAACTGGGCACTTTATAAGAAACACCTACCTGCCTTGTGCCACTTTATAAGAAACATTCTTGGGCTAGCACTAACTGGCCACTTTATTGGAAACACCTACAGTTTATTCTTGGGCTTTCAGTAACTGGTCACTTTATTGGAAACACCTACTGCTGTATGTTATTGGGCTTTTACTAACTGGTCACTTTATTAGAAATACCTATTGTATGATCTTGTGACTTCAGTCATTGGCCACTTTATTAGAAACATCTTCTCTACCCTTTCATTAGACTCCCTGGCCATTTTATTAGAAACAGGGATAAATATATCAGAATGTGTTTTGATTGGGGGTGTGATTGATTCAGGCCGGCTGTTTATAAAAACACACATCAGCCGCTGAGCGCAGTGTAGATGCTAACGAGAGGCTCGTCTCTTCACTCATCAAACACAGACAGCGCAGCGCGTTGATTAGCTGCTCTGAATTCATTATCATCCCGCTCCCCGATGAGTGATCTGTGTTTAACGTTCTCCGTCTCTCTGTTTTCACACGTTTCACCATATGTTAATCTCCACAGAGAGACACGCGGCACGTTAACGACATCTAACAGAAACACATACCAACAAAACACAGCAAACCCCCAGCCAGATGATGTCATTCTCTGTACAAACACACAATCTGATCTGATCCGATCTGATCCAGTGATTTAAAGGGAAACTTAACCCCCGATTTAGCTGACTGCACCCTCAGCTCAAATTTGAAAAATGCGAAAATAGGGAGGGGTAGTTTGGCAGGGGCACTGGGTGATGTATGGGTTTAGGGGAAGGGCAGGAGGGAGAGCTAATTGGGCTGAGCAGTGTGCCTCTGACCCGCAACCACAAGCTTCCCTCTGCTGACAACTTTTATTAAGATGCGGATTTCATTTTCCAGCAGGAGTTGGCACACTGCACACTCTGCCAAAAATATTGTAACAACTGATCATATATAATTTAAGTCTAATTTTACTCTGAGACACAGATTTTTGGGTTTTCATTGGCTGTAATCCATAATCATCAAACAATAAAATAAATAAACGCTTAAAATAGATCACTCTTTGTGTACATAATATATGAATTTCACTTTTTGAACTGAATTACTGAAATAAAGTAACTTTTCAATGATATTCTAACTTTTTGAAATAAAACATAAGAGAGCACTTAAAATGATGAGTATCTTTTTTTTTTTACCAAATTGAAAACCTCTGGAATATAATCAAGAGGAAGATGGATGATCACAAGCCATCAAACCAAACTGAACTGCTTGAATTTTTGCAGCAGGAGTAAAGCAGCATAAAGTTATCCAAAAGCAGTGTGTAAGACTGGTGGAGGAGAGCATGATGCCAAGATGCATGTTTACAACTGTGATTAAAAACCACCAGGTTTATTCCATATTGATTTCTGAACTCTTAAAACTTTATGAATATGAACCTTTTTTCTTTGCATTATTTGAGGTCTGAAAGCTCTGCATCCTTTTTTTGGTTATTTCATCCATTTCTCATTTTCTGCAAACACATGCTCTAAATGACAATATTTTTATTTGGAATTTGGAAGAAATGTCCGTAGATTACAGAATAAAAAACAGGGCTATATATTTAAATTATCTAACAATCGTTAGATGGTACGTTAGATTGCTTCAGTCACTCTGAAGTGTGATGGATCATTGGGTCACTGATTGGTTCGGTCAGTTAGCACAGCTAGTGTTTTTGATGATGCTAATTCTGATTCTCGTCTGTCGCTGTTGCAGTGATCGTGATCCTGTTCGTGTTGAGGAAACGTTACCAGAAGGAGACGCTGGTCGCTCTGGGGAAATCGGCCGGGGAGATTCACGAGCAGCTGGTGACCTATGACGAGGAGGGCGGAGGAGAGATGGACACCAACGGCTACGACGTTAGCATCCTGTCCTCGGCCTGCCACAGCGGGACCCTGCGGGTGGCCCCGGGGCCCGCCATATACGCCGTGGCTAAAAAGCCCCCGGCCTGTAAAGGAGACATGGCCATGATGATCGAGGTGAAGAAGGACGAAGCGGATCACGACCGCGACGGAATTCCCTACGACACTTTGCACATCTACGGCTACGAGGGCACGGAGTCGTTAGCGGGATCGCTGAGCTCTCTGGATTCGTCGTCCGTCGGATCCGCTGTGAATTACGACTTCCTGAGCGACTGGGGGCCGCGGTTCAGGACCCTGGCTCAGCTTTACGGAATGGACGAATCGGACTCTGACAGTTCGTACTGATCTGGGAACATCTCGACCACTCGCCATCACAAACGGATCGGTTCCTTCAGGCAGAACCACGTTAGGAATGTGAGGAGGGTGGAGTTAATTTGGTTTCTTGTTTTTGTTTTTGTTTCCATTGTTGGCTGAGCACCAGTGTTTGTCCTGCTGGTGGTAATAATGATTACAGCAGCTGGACCGACATCTGTCATTGGAGCCAGATTGTGTTTTTGCATTCAATTACAGTCCCTTAAGTTCTAGATACTGTACCTACATTGATTTTGACTCAATTACCACCTTTTATATAAATAAAAGTAGATGTTTTACTTTTATTATACTAGATAATATTTTAGCCTAACAGTGTTATCATTAAGATTAATTTTTGGGGAAACACACCCCGTCCATTATTATTCGATTTTAAGATAAAGAGGACAGAAAATAAATCTGTTTATTTTAAACGTTTCAAAAGGTAAAATAGCCTAAAACAGCCTAGTCATTAAACATTCAAAACTTAGGCATAAAGGGGACTTCTTACTGGAAAAACCTCTTCGAGAGTGCCATTACCGAGCAATACTGGTCCTGCTAAATCGTTTCTCAGCTAATCACATACAGGGGTTGGAACTAAATGTGTTACAATCCAAATTAAATCATGAATAAAAGTATATACAGCATACTACAGGGATTCTACAGTATCTTACAGCATTCTTACAGAACTTATTTCATTGCTAAAGACATGAGTTATTGCAAATCATTCATATTAACATAACTACTAATATGTGGTTCTGATCACAGCCGCTCTGATACATTACTGTATGTTTTACTGGGATTGATGTAAGATATCATACAGTAGACAATAGGCGGATATCATAAGACCTTCTAATCCGCAAACACACGTGACCCCTGACCCCGACCATATGTGCACGCGTGACAAAAAAACAGGATTACGTATCGCCATATCGTATCATGGTATAACATGAGTTCATTCACTAGTTAGTATTTCAAATGATTTAAATGAGGAAAGGAAAAGCCTGAGCTATTCTGTGTTTATACAGTGTATACACAGTAGATTGGTGTATTGTCTCACACACACACACACACACACACATATACACAAACACACACAAATATAGACATAGACATACACACATAAACAAACACACACTCATCGTAAATGAAAAAGAGAAAATAGCCTATATATGTTTTTCACACTACATCACACAGACTTGTTTTTTTATTCCTTTGCTGTCCATCAAAAGTTTGGGGACACCCCTCTTAATATCAAAATTTGTTAATATAATATAGCTGTTCACAGAATTGTTTTTAGAGTGCCATTACTGTGAGATACTGGCACTCATTATATAACCTTTTTATTAGCCTATCAGCCAATTACACTGGAAGGTCAGAACTTACTGCAGTATAATATATATTTTTTTTGTAGCTTGTATCCTTTGCATCTATTTAATTTCACAATAAATCAACCAATAGAAATGCTAGAGAAAAGAAAATGCCTCTGAATTAGCATGAATAAAATGTTGTGCAAACTGCTGTGTTGAAGACACAAGGCTTTTGTTTGACAGTTATGATATATACTGACATGCCAAAAGTCATGGAACAGCAGTAACAGTGAGTAACTTGATCATATGTGATCACATGCCTTACATGACATGGGAATATCCCACACCCTTTTACAACATATTCGGATATCAGTACTTTTACAGTATTTTTTTGGACTGTTTTTTTTATATATATATTTAGCTTCAGTTTCTGCTTTTAATAATAGATGAAACAAGTTTGATGAATTTCTTAATGTGCTAAATATCAGCTGATCCAAGCATTAAAGCTAATTTAGCATCATCAAGCCTTTACAGCAGATTATACTTATTTTGATTGCAGAAAAAGGTGTTGTCCTTAAACTTTTGATGGTTGGTGTGTTTTTTTATTCTGTATTTTTTTTATATATCATTGTTATTTTTGAAGAAACACTGTATGTAAAGAGTTTCTGAGTGCAGGAGGTTTAGGAAAGTTGCAGTGGTCAGCAGCAACAGTGGCAGCAGCAGCGGCAGCAGCAGCGGCAGCAGTAGCGGCGCTGGCCCGTCTTGGCAGGAAATGACCGCAGCGCTGTGGGAGCAGCAGAGGAAGTGGTGGCAGCAGGGCAGTGACAGAATTAAAGCTCAGTAAAGGAGAGTATTTGACAGGCATCATCCTCACGCCGATTGTTGTGAATAAAGCAGAGTCCTCTGAGATCGGCTGTAATAAGGCAATAGCCGAATTCTCCGGAAGCGTGCGGCCGCTCACTCGCTCGTAAAGAGTGAGAATTAACTGCCAACAACTTTAACCTCTCGACCAGAGCGACGCTCGGCCGCGGCTACTGAGCAAAATGCCGAGTATGATGAAGCTGGTTGACCAACATGACTAATATTGCCTAGTATTTCCACGAGCCCAACAAAACAGACAAAGCTTGTTGACTACCATGACCAAACTGGCCCATCCAGCATCCAGAACCAAGCATGTTGATCATTTAGACCAACCAGACTAAGCTGGTTCACCTGTATGATTAGCCTTACCAAACCAGGGTAGGTAACCAGCATGACCAGTATGACCAAGGTGGTTGAGTAGCATGTCCACCACTACCACCATAATCAACCTGGTTGACCAGCATGACTGGTATTATCAAGTTGGCTGATAGGACTATTTTAACCAAGCTGGTTGACCAGCATAACCAACCTGATCAAACTGTCCAACAACATGACCAAGACTTTTGACCATCATGACCAAACTGGCTTCCTAGCTTAACCAGACTGGTTCACCCATATGACTTGATTCTGACCATTAATATGACCAACCTGACCAACTGCTCCACCCGTATAACTAGCATGACCAAACTAGGTAACCAGCATGACCAGTATGACCAAGGTGGTTGAGTAGCATGTCCACCACTCCCACCATGACCAAGATGGTTGACCAGGATGACTGGTATTACCAAGTTGGCTGATATGACCATTATAACCAAGCTGGTTTACCAGCATGACCAACCTGACCAAACTTGCCAACAACATCACCAATATTTTTGACAATCATGACCAAGCTGGTTGATTATCATGATCAAAATGGCTGACTAGCTTGACCATTGACCATTAATATGATCAACTTGATCAAGCTGGTCCACGTGTATGACTAGTATGACCAAATTGGGTAACCAGTATGACCAATATGACCAAGGTGACCACAGGTTGACCATTATGACCTTGCTGGTTCCTCAAAGTGACCAAATTAGCCAACCAGCTTTTGCCAATCATAGCAACCAGTAACAGTAGCTTGATGGCCAGTTTGGTCAAGTTGGTTGTCTACCCAAATTGGCATTGTGAAGCCAGACAGTTGTAATGGGAGTTTTTGGGTTTGCCACAGCTACCCATTGGCATTGGTTGTTGCTAGGAGTTTGCTATAATGTACCTTCTTAAACAGATTCTCAGTTACAGTTACACTCAAATAATCAGCCTATCAGCCAATCACAATGGAAGGTCGTAACTAACTGTGGGATAATAACAGTGAATAAAACTAAAGAAACAGCAGGACACCCCATACAGTAGCAGGTTGTGTTTTTCTTGTTTTGTTGAGTTTATTCTTCTTTAAAACTCTTCTTTCTAGTGCCCGCTGGTCCCGCAGGTCTCAGGGCTGACGGTAAATCCTGTGAGGATAAATAGAGAAGATTAGCTTCCATTGTTTGTTAGCGTTAGCCATTCTCCGAGTGTTTACCTTTGAATCACAGACGGCTACCTTCGTCTTCATCATTACACACAATACGAGGAAGCCATCTTCCCCCCTTTCCTGCCAGCGATCCCATTCAGCGCTACGCTCACATACGCTAACGCCGAGCCACCCCAAATACGGCCACTTCCTGTCCGTGCGTGTGCTTCCTGTTCTCTTATCTGTTAAGTGAAGTCACACATTGGAGCGGCTTCCTGTTTTCATTCCAGAGGGAAAATCCCAGGAAATCTGTTCAAGAAAAACTGTTAGCACAAACTGTGACGCTAACCGCTAACGGCTAACCGTTAAACACTAACATTTCAGAGTTCTGATTTACTTCTGATTAACTGATGTTTTTTTTTCTTGCTCCACTGGTTATTGTGTTTTTATTGGTTTATTTTTTTCTGTAGTCTGTTTCCAGTATAACCCAGTTTTAGTGCATTCATTTTTACTGATTTAGTACCAGTATTATATCCATAACTCTGTCTGAACTGCTGTTTTATATGTACTGATGCCGAACTGCACGCTGTAAGTGCAGTCACTTGAATTCTTAACCACTTTACAATAAGACTGTCCTTTATTACTGTAATAATGAGGTCGTAAACATCTTATAATTCATTAATAATCGGTTTTAACACACTGTTGGTTCAGTTATCAGCTTTAGGCTAGAATAATATACAGCTCTGGAGAAAATGACGAGAGCCCTTCAGTTTCTGAATCAGTTTCTCTGATTTTGCTATTTATAGGTTTGAGTTTATATGTTTGAGTAAAATAAACATTGTTGTTTTATTCTATAAACTACAGCTAACATTTCTCCCCAATCCCAAAATTCAGACCTCAAATAATGCAAAGAAAATAAGTTCATATTCATAAAGTTTTAGGAGTTCAGAAATCAATATTTGGTGAAATAACCCTGGTGGTTTTTAATCACAGTTTTTTTTTATTCATCTTGGCATCATGTTCTCCTCCACCAGTCTTACACACTGCTTTTGGATAACTTTATGCTGCTTTACTCCTGGTGCAAAAAATCAAGCAGTTCAGTTTGGTTTGATGGCTTGTGATCATCCATCTTCCTCTTGATTATATTCCAGAGGTTTTCAATTTGGTAAAATTAAAGAATTTCATCATTTTAAGTGCTCTCTTATTTTTTTTCCATAGCTGTATATTGCCCTACACCAATAAAAGTCCTAACACTACATTGCCTTTTACTCTGTAGTAAATATAACCTTGTAAGTCCCTCTGGATAAGAGCATCAGCTAAATGCTTTGTAAATGTAAATGTAATGGGTAGGTTAAATGGTTCAGTTATTTTTAATTAAAATTAAAATTTAAATGATTTATAATGTGTTTATGACCTCATAATTTGTCTGGTCTAATTCTAAAACATGTATTATAAACATTATTAACCCTTTATAAGGGTGGTCTTATTGTAATGTGCTTTCTTAACACTGTTATTTCTTTTTTTATGCATATGTTAAAAAGGCAATAATGTCTCTATAAAGAGGAAAATGTGCAAAAACACTGGAGGAGAATCAGAAACACTGTATATAGAGAAGCGTGCCTGCTGTTCAGGTGATGGTGTGATTTTATTATTGTTGTTATTGTTATTATTATTATTATTATTATTATTATTATTATTATTATTATTATTATTATTATTATTATTATTCTGTTCTGTATGGGGGTAAACGCTCACAATCAATTTATACTTGATAATAACTGTCTGTCTGTCTGTCTGCTGGTGCTGAATGACTGTTTTATACAGTGGATGAAGTCTGCTGAGGTACTTCCTCAGGCTGTCCACTAGGTGTCAGTGTTGTAATTGCTTATTTTTGAGTGTGTGTGGTTGTAAGTTTGATTACAGTATAACTGAGAGAGTGTGTGCGTTAGTTTTGTGTGTGTGTGTGTGTGTGTGTGTGCGTGTGCGCTATAAAAGCAATACGTGCCTTTAAAAAAAAAACTTTTTTATTGTTTATAATCTGTAAAATCATCAATTGTTGCCAATTTTGTATTCAAACAATAAACATTTTACACCCAAAAAATAAAAGTTATTAAAGTGCTGCTTTAAACCACAAGTACAATATAGGTGTTCCTAATAAAGTTGCAAAGAGAGTAAAAACACGAGATACTGTAGGTGTTTCCAATAAAGTGGCCAGAGAGTGGACGCATATGCTGGGCAGGTGTTCCTAATAAAGTGGTTAGTAAAGTTAGGCACATGAAAGGTAGATGTTTCCAGTGAAGCAAAATTTTATCATTTATTTTATTTATTAGAATTTGGGGAACCAATTGCCTTGAAAAAGTAAAAATATAGCTGTTATTTTATAGATGCTTACTACATATCTAGTATTTAATTTGATGTAAATCACATTTTATTTACACAGATTAATTAAGCTGTACTGGCTTTAAATAGTAATAGCAATTTATAACTATGCTATCACTATGCTATATTAATAGCATAGTAAGTAAAGTTAATATATATACTAATACATTTTAAAAAATTGGAATATCATTGAAAAGTTACTTTATTTCAGTAATTCAGTTCAAAATGTGAAACTCATATATTATATAGATGTATTAAACACAGAGTGATCTATTTTAAGCTTTTATTTCTTTTATTGTTGATGATTATGAAGCTTACAGCCAATGGAAACCCAAAAATATATTATATATTAAGACCAATTGGTACTTTTGGCAGTGTGGGCAGTGTGCCAAGTCCTGCTGGAAAATGAAATCCGCATCTTCATAAAAGTTTTTTGAGAAAATTTGAGTGATGTTACCTTTTACAGTGTACTAGTAGGTGTTTCTAATAAAGTGGCCAGAGAGTAAATTTCCCACCAGCAGGACACCAGAGATAAAAGCAGAGGAAATCCCATCACACACACACACACATACACACACATATTCAGCTGGGACTTCCTGTGTCCTGGTTCTGCTCTCTGAGAGAGAAAAGCCCTCCAGGCCTTCAGTCTGATTGTCCTTATCAGAACATCTGCTCTCCACTATACAGCCAAAAGTATAGGTACACCAGCTCCTCTTATCCCTCTTTTATTATCCAGCAGCTTCTGATATCTGCCCCATAAAAAAACAGAAAGGTATTTTTTTTGCAATTAAATTAAACCAATACAAGATTTGTTTCGTATTTCCAAAAATGTCCAAACACACGTCTGTCACACACACAGTTTTTAAAGCTGAATGAATGATGATTTATTCAATATACAGTAGTATTAGTAGTAATATAAATATATATTCCTGTGTATTTTGTGTCAGAAAAAGGATAAAAATACAAAAATAAAATAAAAAAAATTAAAAATGAATAAATTATTAAATTAACTATAAAAGATTGTTTTTTTTACTTTTTTAAAGCAGATTTGTCAGTCAATATAAATAGACCTTTCTGTGCATTTGTGTCAGAAAAAGGCTAAACATACATAAATAAAATAGAAAATAAAATTTTTTGTAAATAAGTAAGTAAATAATAGAATAAAGGTTTTAAAACATTTTTTAAAGAAGGTTTTTTAGACATTATGTCTTTATGTGTATTTTGTGTCAGAGAAAAATGGTAAAAACACATAAATTAAATAGAAAAATAGAAAATAAATCAGTAAATGAATAAATTATATTTATAAAGTAAAAACATATATATACATATATATGTGTGTTTTTACTTTTTAAAGCAGATTTGACCAGTTCAGTAAAAATCTCTTAATCTGACAGGTAATCCAGTTACTAGAGCGAGGCTGATAAATACTGATGTTTGTAAAAAATCATGGATGAGATATGAGTGGCGGAGGGATACAGGGTGCATGGTATTGTATGGTTAATAAATCTATTTTTTCTCCAGTATTTTCATCAGTATTTTATGCATTTCTATTAAATAAAATACTTGTCTGTGTAATACACAGAGTGGCCGGAAAATTTGCCCATTTGTTTATCTCACAAACGTGTTGTTATGATGATGTTGCGGTGATAAAGATGCTGGTTGCTAGGGTGTTGCTGGTTGCAGAGGCTAGTGTCTTTAAAGCTTAGAGAACCTATAGAGAGGAGAACACACACTTTACAATGCAATCTGGGATTATAATTATCATTATTCGGCTTAAAGTTTATGGACAGATTTAAATGAATTCCTATGGGAGTGTTTTGATCACAATAGTTTTAACTGGCTCTTATTAGGAAAAAAATTATATCAAACATTGTGGTCTGAGATAAGACGGAAAAAAGGTTTATTAATAATAATAATAATAATAATAATAATAATAATAATAGTAAAGATGCATTACAAATAGTAGATAGATAGATAGATAGATAGATAGATAGATAGATAGATAGATAGATAGATAGATAGATAGATAGATAGATAGATAGATAGATAGATAGATAGATAGATAGATAGATAGATAGATAGATAGATAGATAGATACTTTATTGATCCCCGAGGGGAAATTCTAGAAATAGTGTGATTATCGATGACACATTTATTACAGGGTATGAACTAAGATTATTGATAAATATATTTTAGTTTTAGTAATATAACATGCATTATATTATATTATAAATGTATATATATATATATATATATATATATATATATATATATATATATATATATATATAATATGATATACTCACACAGTCCTTGTTGTTGTGTAAATAGATCCAATATAGTAAATATTATGGCTAATACTGTATATTAATAGTATTACATAGTGGTGTTGCTTTTATGTAATACTCATACTCACAACATTAAAAAAACATGCCAGGAGGAACATCAAACTAAACAGAGTGTGAAAATGTACACACACACACACACACACACACACAAGATATAACTCTGCACTCTCAGTCCCATGTGGTTTCTTCTGACCATGCCGTGATAGCCAAAGACAGACTCTTTCAGATGGTGGCAGAACCGTTGTGGCCCAGTCTTGAGTTATTGAATTTAACGCATTATTTGCAAAAAATAAAAATTCATATAAAGTCAACCATACATTGAAAGTTGCCGAAAGTCGCAAACCTGATAGCCAAAGACAGTCTCTTTCAAATGATGGCAGAACTGTTGTGGTACTGTGGCCTAATTTTGAGTTATTTCACCCCCCCCCCCCCCCCCCCCACATGTCACATCTGGCGACGAGGAAACTGGTGTGTTGAGCAGTGAACAATAATTCAGCTCTTTGGACCTTTTTTTTTTAAAAGAGGACTGTGCAAGGTTTTTTTTGCAAGACATCCAGAGCATGGCAGCTATGGTAGGAACTCTCACTCCTTTTGATAATGGAAATCAGTCCAGGGAGGAGTATTGTGAAGTGTTATCACATTTGTTCAAGGCAAATGAGATTACAGATGCTGCTAAGAAACGTGAAATTCTTCTTAGCTCGGTCGGAAGTCAAACCTACAGCCTCATGAGACACTTGTTAAGTCCTACCAAACCAGGGGAGAAAACCTATGATGAGCTGGTGGAACTGCTGAAAGCGCATTACAACCCCAAGCCAAGTGAGATAGTACGCACAGCTTTTCAAGTTCAATTCAAGGAACAGGAAGCCAAAAAAGAGTGTTTCTGAATATGTGGCTCTACTTCGTGAACTGGCTCAACACTGCAATTATGGAGATAAGCTGACAGAAATGTTGAAGGACAGGCTTGTTTGCGGTATTGAAGAAGATCGCATGCAACATAGATTGTTAGCGGAGCCTGAGCTAACATATGACAAAGCCCTGAAGCTTGCTCAAGCAATAGAGACTGCTTCTAAAGATATTCAGGATCTTCAAGGACAGAGTAAGTCTCACAGTGTCGTGGCAGACAAGCGGGAGATGGTGCGCAAGTTCTTTGCAGGACCAAAAGCTCGAGATGGAAATTGCTCACGTATGGTTTGCTACCGATGTGGAGGTGAACACATGGCGACAAAGTGCCGGTTTGCAAAGGAAAAATGCCACAAATGTAAAAAAGTGGGACACATTAAAAAGATGTGCAGAGCAAAGGAAAACAAGCAGTCAGCCAATCACATAAGTGAAAATTCCAACTCAGAAAATGAAGCTGAAGAGATATTCAATCTCAAAAAGTACACAGGAGAAAGAGTAGAAACCTTAGGTGTAGCAAAGGTCAGTGTAGTGTACAAGAACATTGTCAAACAACTACCTGTAGTAGTAGTGGCAAGTAAGGGTCCAAATTTATTTGGGCGTGGGTGGATCAGAGAACTGGCTGTAGACTGGTGTTCTTTAAACCAACTTACTGAGACTACACAGACAGTGCAGGACGTACTGGCACAGCATGACATGGCGTTTAAGGAAGGATTGGGGACATGGAAGGGTCCTCCCGCAAAAATCCCTGTTGACAAAGAAGCTGTTTTAAGGTTTTTCAAACCAAGACCCATTCCCTATGCAATGAAGCAGAAAGTGGAGGCAGAGATAGATAGGCTAGTAGAGGAAAACATTCTAGAACCTGTGAAATTCTCAGAATGGGCAGCGCCTATTGTTCCAGTTTTAAAACCGGACAAGTCAGTGAGAATTTGTGGTGATTACAAATTAACAGTCAACCAACTATCCAAGTTAGAGCAGTATCCGATTCCAAGAGTTGAGGATCTCTTTGAGAAGTTGGCAGGTGGTGAGAAGTTTACCTATCAAGTCATGCCTATCAACAAGTGACTCTAGATGAAGAATCCAAACCTTATTTCACTATTAGTACACACAAGGGTCTGTTTGCAGTGAATCGACTTCCTTTTGGAGTGTCCTCCAGTCAACTTTGTTAGCTCCTCTACATCAGCTACTGAGAAAAGATACCAACTGGCACTGGGGAAAAGAGCAAGAAGCTGCTTTTGAGAAATCTAAAAAGCTCATGCAGCCATCAAACGTGTTAGTGCATTATGACAGTCAGAAGGATCTCATTCTCTCATGTGATGCATCACCCTACGGGGTTGGGGCTGTGTTGTCACATCGAATGTCCAATGGGGAAGAAAGGCCCATTAGTTTCATGTCGCGAACACTAACACCAGCGGAGCACAATTATTCGCAATTGGACAAGGAAGGACTTGCTGTGTGCAACGCTTTCACAAGTACTTGTATGGTAGAAAGTTTAACATTTGCACTGATCACAAGCCTCTTCTGTCCCTTTTCAATGAAATGAAAGCTGTTCCTCAGATGTTATCACCAAGAGTACAACGGTGGTCAGTAGCACTGCGAGCTTATGAGTATTTCATTATCTACAAGCCAGACAAAGATCATGGCAATGCTGACGCTCTGAGCAGATTGCCACTTCCATGTTCAGAAGTGGTAAAGGAACAGGAAGACAGAGTGCTAATGATGGAGGAAATAGCACTGGTGTCTGATGGTGAAGTGTGCAAGTGGACAACCAAAGATACTGTTTTGTCCAGGGTCAGAGAATACATAATGAGAGGCTGGCCAGAGCAGGTGATGGATCCTCAGTTTATGCCGTTTGCTGTTAGAAAAGATGAACTGAGTGTCCAAGATGGTTGCATCTTGTGGGGTGCACGTGTGGTGGTGCCAAATAGGGGATGCCAAGATCTCCTGAACCAACTACACCAATGCCATCCTGGAGTTACTCGAATGAAGGCCCTAGCCAGAAATTATTTCTGGTGATCAAAGCTTGACCAGGACATTGAAGCTACAGTGAAAAATATGTTCAGCTGTAGCCCCACTTCACCCATGGGAGTGGCCGGACAAACCATGGAGACGATTGCACATCGACTATGCAGGACCATTTATGGGACAAATGTTTCTCATAGTCATTGATGCTCATTCCAAATGGTTAGATGTCTATCCTGTACATGCAGCTACCTCTTCTGTTACCATTGAGTGTCTGCACAAAAGTTTTAGCATCCAAAGACTACCAGAAATGATAGTTTCAGTTAATGGTGCTTGCTTTATGAGTGCAGAGTTTAAAGAATTCATGTCAAAGAATGGAATTACACACGTGACTTCTGCTCCCTTCCATGCCTCCTCAAATGGTCTTGCGGAAAGAGCAGTTCAGACGTTCAAGACCATGATGAAAAAAGCTGGAGAAGGCAGCATCTCTACAAAAGTGGCTCAAGTGTTGTTCAGTTACAGGATTACACCGCAGTCTACAACAGGGAAGTCACTTGCAGAGATGTTGCAAGGTAGAAAACTTAGGTCAACCTTAGACCTGGTGAATCCAGACTTAAAGAGGAGGGTGATTGAGAAACAGGATAAACAGAAGTAGAGTCACGACAAGCAATGCCAAGGTCGAGAATTTGAAGAAGGAGTTGTGGCAATGACAAGGAATTTCAGTCATGGTCCTAAATGGATTCGAGGACTCATTGAAGAAGTGACAGGTCCAGTATCCTACAAGGTCAGACTGGGTGATGGCAAAATTGTACGAAGACATGTGGATCAGATTTTGGCTGGAACTGAGAACAGTCAGATCTCAGAGATGAATATGTCAGACAGACTTTCAAATCCACTGTTGTTAGAAACAGACATAGCTGAAACTGTCACAACCTCAGAAAAGGAACAGACAAAGGACTTTGTCAAGGACTCTGTGATTCCACATCGGCAGGGACAATCCGTGAGTGTCAGTGTCAGTACTCCTGATTCTCAGAGTGGTGAAACAACATTGCGTCGCTCTCAAAGGACTGTAGGGAAGCCTACTCACTTACAGGACTATGAACAGTAAAAACGAAAGAAACAAGAGAGGACACAATTGTTATGTTCATGTTAATGTTAATGTTAAAAGCTTGTTGTTTCTAGGTTTACTGATTTAGGTGATAGATCATTTAAAAAAAAGCCTACCTACTTTGTACTGAATGCAAATGGAAAAAGAAAGATTAGTTCTTGTGAAACAGTATCATAAACTTTTTTTTTGTGTTGTTTTTTCATTAAGTGAACTCTTTAAGAGGAGGGAAATATGTAGTAATGTGAATGTGTAAATGGTAATGTATTTGAGAACCAGTAGGGGGCTCTAGAGTAGAGCTACTGTGAGTGTCTTAGAAGAAGAAAAGCCAGTTGAAGCTGGTAGCTGCCCAGAGAACAGTGTTGTTGTGAGTTCCAGCACTTGGTTAATTAAAGACAACCTAAAGGTATGGTTGGTCTGTCTTTTTTGTACTTTTGATATCACGGATATCACAGCGCTGTTGCTGGTGGAACGTGCTGCTACTGCCGGAGTGCTACGCTAGCTGCGCTGTTGCTGGTGGGACGTGCTGCTACTGCCGGAGTGCTACGCTAGGTGCGCTGTTGCTGGTGGGACGTGCTGCTGCTGCCGGAGTGCAACGCTAGGTGCGCTGTTGCTGGTGGGACGTGCTGCTGCTGCCGGAGTGCTACGCTAGGTGCGCTGTTGCTGGTGGGACGTGCTGCTGCTGCCGGAGTGCTACGCTAGCTGCGCTGTTGCTGGTGGGACGTGCTGCTGCTGCCGGAGTGCTACGCTAGGTGCGCTGTTGCTGGTGGGACGTGCTGCTGCTGCCGGAGTGCTACGCTAGCTGCGCTGTTGCTGGTGGGACGTGGTGCTGCTGCCGGAGTGCTACGCTAGCTGCGCTGTTGCTGGTGGGACGTGGTGCTGCTGCCGGAGTGCTATGCTAGCTGCGCTGTTGCTGGTGGGACGTGCTGCTGCTGCCGGAGTGCTACGCTAGCTGAGTGATTCTCATGAAGACCTTCACATTAACATAAAGTTTTTCACCTCATTGCAGCATTTTTTTCAAGTTGAGAACCTAAAATAGAATGTGTATTTTACTATATTGATTATTTTTTCATTCAATTTTTTTAAAAATAGAATTTAATTATCATTTGAATCTTATATGATCCAGAATAATTCTCATTACCGTTACAGTAAATGACGAAGCTAGATCCACGGTTCAAAAAAAATTTGGATCATTAATTTCATATTCCCACAACATATACCAACTTAACAGCACAGTGCTTGACAATTACTTTGATCTTGTTTTTTTATATATTTTTTTATAGTTAAGCAACTCTCAATACCGATACAACATTTGTAATATATATTTAAATTTTTTAATTGATGGAAATGATTTTAGAATATGTTTGATCAAAAACTCATGTGGACAATAGGTGATATATATATATATATATATATATATATATATATATATATATATATATATATATATATATATATATATATATATATACGCATATAACATTAACACTAAATATATATATATATATATTTTATTTGATCATTTGTGGTAATATATATATATATATATATATATATATATATATATATATATATATATATATATATATATAATGAATTACCACAAATGATCAAATAAACTCTGTTAAATTACTCTTTTAGCAGTCTTACATAAGAATCTCATTACCAGCTCAATGGTTCTCATTACCTTTATGGCCCTCACTATGGATGGTAATGAGAATATTGAGTAACGGTAATGAGATGCTCTTGGCTAATTTCACAAATAACTTAAAATGCTAACATGCTAACAATCTATAACTTTGCCAGATGTCAAAGCCTTATATTGTGATAATATTCATGAAATAATTTATTTTTATATTTTTAAAAGTAATGAGTATAAAACCATAACGGTAATGATAATAGACAGTGTAACTGAGGATAGTTTTATCTATATTAACACAGATTTCTCAAAGGGAGAGAAGAGTGACCAACTGACCTTATCTCTATTTTATTTATTTTATATGCTTAGACATTTTTATATGGTTTAACTTAAAATTAGAAAGAAGGGATATGGACACATAACGGTAATGAAAATTTCCATATATTTTTTATTTAACTTATATAAAAATCATTTTATATGATGATGAAAACAATTGATCCATACAGTACTCCCTATTTGCTTTACACACAATATCAGAGTTTTTATGTATTGATTAAAAAAAAATTGTCCTGGACATGTTCCCTGCAGCTTCATGAGAATCACCCAGCTGCGCTGTTGCTGGTGGGACGTGCTGCTGCTGCCGGAGTGCTACGCTAGCTGCGCTGTTGCTGGTGGGACGTGCTGCTGCTGCCGGAGTGCTACGCTAGCTGCGCTGTTGCTGGTGGGACGTGCTGCTGCTGCCGGAGTGCTACGCTAGCGATTAGGCCACAGTCTACATACACGGCTCCTGTCTGAAGGTAAAGTACACAGTACAAGTTTCAGGGACACTGAGAAACTAGGATGGGACCAAAGAAAGCAGCCATCGTAGACGATGAACTGGTATCAATGTCCTTATTAAACGAACTCTTAGATAATCAAAAATCTTTCTACAAAGAGCTCATTGAACAACAAGAAAAATCATAGAAGTCATTCATCCAGATGATTATGGACTCAACAAATGTCAGGATCGACAACCTCTTCAAGGATGTCCAAGAATTAAAAAGTAGTCTCATATATTCACAATCGGAGATAGAAGATCTAAAAACTGCCTCTGCATCTAGCTTAAGTGCTTTAAAAGCAGTAGCAAATGACATTGAGAGCGTGCAAATCACTGTCAATAAACTTTCTGCTAAGATGGACTACTTAGAAAACCAATCCCGCAGAAATAATATTATATTAGACGGGGTACATGACTCTTGGTAGGAGTCTGCAACTAAAGTAAAAAAGATCCCTGCTGATCAGCTTAAAATGGATCCGAAACTGGTGGAATTCGAAAGGGCTCATCGCGTTGGCAAGTTTGACACTAGTCGCCTATGAACCACTGTTGTAAAACTGTTGCGCTACAAAGACAAGGAGGAAATCCCCAAATTCCCAGGGAAGCATAATGAGTAACCCTACAATGTTCACTGTCTCATATATATACATAGGCTGAAGTAGTAATTCACTGTTTCATGGCTTCAGCTCTTCACAGTTTTCTTTTTCCTTTTGATGATCACAATTCAGGCCCACGTACATCTGAGCACAGGGGTTTCCAGCCTGATAAACCTAATTTATTTACCAACATAGATCCTGATACTAATTTCCTAAATATGTCCATTGGTAATGCAGTTTGTAACTGTTCATATCTCACAGATAAATCTTTTACAAATCTACGTGTAAAAAGTAAAATTAGCACAGACAACTCTTTTTCCCTTTTCCACTTA
Organism: Astyanax mexicanus; assembly: GCF_023375975.1. Classification (NCBI taxonomy): domain Eukaryota; kingdom Metazoa; phylum Chordata; class Actinopteri; order Characiformes; family Acestrorhamphidae; genus Astyanax; species Astyanax mexicanus. The sequence continues at coordinate 24,792,812 of NC_064430.1, read as the reverse complement.
AATATACATAGCCTTGCAAAGCACTATGACTCTTGGCAACACTTTATCTCACTATTTCCTATACAGTTCACTATAATGGGTCTCTCAGAGACTTGGTTGAATAGTCATAAAGTCTCAATGTTTAATATTCCAGAACATCATCACATTTCATATTACAGGACTGATAGGCCTGGTGGAGGAGTCTCTCTATTTATAAAAAATCACATTCATTTTATTGAACACAGTGATCTAGTAGCATTACTGGCTGATGAGGCAGAGGCAGTTATTATTGAGCTTAAGAATTCTTTACATGGTAAAAATGTTACAGTTGGTTGCATCTACAGGCCACCACAACTAAATAGCAATACATTTGAAAAACTCTTTACCTACGTTTTAAATAAAATCACAGAGGAAAATAAAATGGGGTACACGATGGGAGATTTTAATATTGATCTTCTTCAGCAGCAGAACAATAATTTTATTAATCAGATAAACGCGTCCTTCTTTTTTCCTCTAATAAGCAAACCCACTAGAATAACATCAAATACAAAAACATTAATTGATAATATTTTTTCCAATATAACTTCAGTTCCCAGTATTAATGGTATATTATATGCTGATATTTCTTATCATCTTCCGGTCTTCTCCATAGTAACTTCAGCTGCACACACAACCAGAGAAAGTATCACTGTTAGAAATGTCAATAATAGCAACATAAACAGATTCATGGAATACATTGCAAACTGCTCATGGGATGATGTTCAAACCCAAAATAATGCACAATATGCCTACTCTGCTTTTTCAGATATAATTAAATTGAATTAATCAATCATTTCCATATATAAAAAAAAACATCTTAACAAGCCTTCTAAATCCTGGATTACCAATGATCACAAGAATGCCATCAGTAAAAAACACAAGCTTTACAGAGACTACTTGACAAACCCCAGCCCATTAATGTACAGAAAATATGCCACATTTCGAAATAAACTACAGCATACCCTTAGAAAAGCTAAACAACAGTATTATGATGATAAATGTAAAACGGTCCATAATAACACGAAGAGTACATGGCAAATTATCAATGAACTTACCAATAGGAGTAACCAAACTACATAAATAAGAAAATTTCAGTCTATAACACATAATGCAGCTATCATTAATCATAAAGAAATTGCCAGTGAATTTAATAATTTTTGTGCAGGTAGGACCCTCTATAGCTAACAAAATACCAGATACCTCACTGCCTCAATTAGACCATCCACCAGCACTCAAATCCTTTTCCTTCTGGCCAGTAACATTAACTGAACTTACCAATGTTGTTAACAAACTTAGGATCACCGGTGCTGGGATAGACAAGTTCTCGCCAACATTATTAAAAAAATGTCTCCCATCCATATCTAACACATTACTTCACCTTATTAACCAATCTTTAAGTTTGGGGGTATTTCCTGATGAATTAAAATGGGCAAAAGTTATCACAATATACAAATCAGATGACCCAACAATATTTTCAAATTACAGGCCTATTTCCATTTTTCCATGCATTTCCAAAATCTATGAAAAACTTGTCTACAACCAACTAATCTATCACCTTAATAAGCATAAACTATTATACAGTCACCAGTATGGTTTCCGAGAAAATCACTCTACTTCCATGGCCTTGGTTCAGCTCATTGAAAAAATCTCGAGTGCCTTTGACAACAACGAAATAACAATAGGAGTCTTTCTTGACTTATCCAAAGCATTTGACACAGTCAATCATAGTATCCTGCTACAAAAGTTACAATATTATGGTGTTCATAATATGGAACTAGAATGGTTCAAAAGCTATTTATCACAGAGAAAACAGTGTGTTTCATGGCAGGTCACTTGCTCTAATCTCAAACCCATTAAGTGTGGAATTCCACAGGGGTCAATTTTAGGATCCTTACTGTTTTTAATATACGTAAATTATCTTTACATGGTAGCAAGAGATGTATTTTTTGTTTTGTTTGCTGATGACACAAACATTTTCTTTTACGATAAACATGGTCACAAACTAATTTTAACTATGAACTTGTCTCTGTCAAACATTGATTACTGGTTTAGAGTGAACAAATTATCCCTTAATGTAAAAAAAGTTACATATACTTTTTAGTCCTAATAATAAAAAAAACTAAACTTCCACCAATATCCATGTCTGGTAATATAATAAATCACGTTCATTGTACTAATTTTTTAGGTATACTCATTGACAAATTATGCTGGAAAGAACATATTTCAATGATTTCTAATAAAATATCTAAAAATGTTGGTGTCATTAGAAGAGTAAAATATATTTTACCATATAAAATTACTCTTAATCTATATTATGCACTTATTTATCCATATCTCTCTTACTGTAATATAATTTGGGCTAGCACTTACAAAAGTAGGATCAAGTGATTATATATTCTTCAGAAGCGATTTGTTAGAATGATCACCTCAGCAAATTACCGTGCAACCTCACGCCCACTTTTTTTTTAAATCTTCAGATACTCAATGTGTATGAAATAAACCAGTTTCAAATATGTCAGTTTATAACCTACTTCCTGATTGTTATGAAAATAATTTTCAATATAATTGTCAAGTTCATCACTACTCCACTAGATCCTCTAATCGCCTCCGCGCTGCTTTTTTAGAACATCAATTGGACAGTTTGCACTTTCGCACAGAGGGCCTTTAATATGGAACTGCTTACCAACTAATTTGAAAATCTGCAATAGCATCACTAGTTTCAAAAAACAGCTTAAAACTTATCTACCCTCATTATAACCAATCCAAATAGTAAATATGTATTTGTGTATATTCTTCTAAATTATATATATTGAGTAACTACATATTACTATTATTATATATATATATTATTATATATATTATTTTATTTTATTATTATTTTTTTGTTTTGTTTGTTTCTTTGTTTGTTAGTTTCTCAATCTTTTCTTTTTTCTGTGTTTCTTTTATAATTTTTGTTGTACCTTGTACAAGCCTCTTTAAGGCTTTTTTTACTTTCCCTGCACAGTTATTTTGCTTGTTTATTTGATGTCACATTCTATCTGTGCAAATAATAAATCAATAAAAATGGCACCACCACCCCCCCCCACCCCGTGTGAAATGGTATGTTCTGGTCCCCCCCTCTGTGTGAAAAGGTACGTTCCGGTCCCCCCCTCTTTGTGGTACTGTGGCCCAATCTTGAGTTATTGAATTTAACGCATTATTTGCAATAAATTAAAAAAAATCATATAAGATCAAACATCCAGTGATGCTGAAAGTCGCACACATGATAGGTTAACACCATCTCTTTCAAACGATGGCAGAACCGTTGTGGTAGTATGTGCCAATCTTGACTTATTGAATTTTAAGCATTATTTAATATAAATAAAAATTCATAAAAAATCAACGATAACGTGTAAGTTGCCGAAAGTCGCACACATGATAGATTAACACAGTCTCTTTCAAACGATGGCAGAACTGTTGTGGTAGTATGTGCCAATCTTGAGTTATTGAATTTTAAGCATTATTTAATATAAATAAAAATTCATAAAAAATCAACGATAACGTGTACGTTGCCGAAAGTCGCACACATGATAGATTAACACAGTCTCTTTCAAACGATGGCAGAACCGTTGTGGTAGTATGTGCCAATCTTGATTTATTGAATTTTAAGCATTATTTAATATAAATAAAAATTCATAAAAAATCAACGATAACGTGTACGTTGCCGAAAGTTGCACACATGATAGGATAAGACAGTCTCTTTCAAACGATGGCAGAACCGTTGTGGTAGTATGTGCCTATCTTGAGTTATTGAATTTTAAGCATTATTTAATATAAAAAAAATCATAAAAAATCAACGATAGCGTATACGTTGCCGAAAGTCACAGACATGATAGGATAAGACAGTCTCTTTCAAACGATGGCAGAACCGTTGTGGTAGTATGTCCCAATCTTGAGTTATTGAATTTTAAGCATTATTTAATATAAATAAAAATTCATAAAAAATCAACGATAACGTGTACGTTGCCGAAAGTCGCATACATGATAGGTTAAGACAGTCTCTTTCAAACGACGGCAGAACCATTGTGGTAGTATGTCCCAATCTTGAGTTATCGAATTTTAAGCATTATTTAATATAAATAAAAATTCATAAAAAATCAACGATAACGTGTACGTTGCCGTAAGTCGCACACATGATAGGTTAAGATAGTCTCTTTCAAACGATGGCAGAACCGTTGTGGTAGTATGTGCCAATCTTGACTTATTGAATTTTAAGCATTATTTTATATAAATAAAAATTCATAAAAAATCAACGATAACGTGTACGTTGCTGACATTCGCACACATGATAGGTTATGAGAGTCTCTTTCAAACGATGGCAGAACCGTTGTGGTAGTATGTGCCAATCTTGATTTATTGAATTTTAAGCATTATTTAATATAAATAAAAATTCATAAAAAATCAACGATAATGTGTACGTTGCCAAAAGTCGCACACATGATAGATTAACACAGTCTCTTTCAAACGATGGCAGAACTGTTGTGGTAGTATGTGCCAATCTTGAGTTATTGAATTTTAAGCATTATTTAATATAAATAAAAATTCATAAAAAATCAAAGATAACGTGTACGTTGCCGAAAGTCGCACACATGATAGATTAACACAGTCTCTTTCAAACGATGGCAGAACTGTTGTGGTAGTATGTGCCAATCTTGAGTTATTGAATTTTAAGCATTATTTAATATAAATAAAAATTCATAAAAAATCAAAGATAACGTGTACGTTGCCGAAAGTCGCACACATGATAGAATAACACAGTCTCTTTCAAACGATGGCAGAACTGTTGTGGTAGTATGTGCCAATCTTGAGTTATTGAATTTTAAGCATTATTTAATATAAATAAAAATTCATAAAAAATCAACGATAACGTGTACGTTGCCGAAAGTCGCACACATGATAGATTAACACAGTCTCTTTCAAACGATGGCAGAACCGTTGTGGTAGTATGTGCCAATCTTGATTTATTGAATTTTAAGCATTATTTAACATAAATAAAAATTCACAAAAAATCAACGATAGCGTGTGCATTGCCGAAAGTCGCACACATGATAGATTAACACAGTCTCTTTCAAACGATGGCAGAACCGTTGTGGTAGTATGTGCCAATCTTGAGTTATTGAATTTTAAGCATTATTTAATATAAATAAAAATTCATAAAAAATCAACGATAACGTGTACGTTGCCGAAAGTCGCACACATGATAGATTAACACAGTCTCTTTCAAACGATGGCAGAACCGTTGTGGTAGTATGTGCCAATCTTGATTTATTGAATTTTAAGCATTATTTAATATAAATAAAATTTCATAAAAAATCAACGATAACGTGTGCATTGCCGAAAGTCGCACACATGATAGGATAAGACAGTCTCTTTCAAACGATGGCAGAACCGTTGTGGTAGTATGTCCCAATCTTGAGTTATTGAATTTTAAGCATTATTTAATATAAATAAAAATTCATAAAAAATCAACGATAACGTGTACGTTGCCGAAAGTCGCATACATGATAGGTTAAGACAGTCTCTTTCAAACGACGGCAGAACCATTGTGGTAGTATGTCCCAATCTTGAGTTATCGAATTTTAAGCATTATTTAATATAAATAAAAATTCATAAAAAATCAACGATAACGTGTACGTTGCCGTAAGTCGCACACATGATAGGTTAAGATAGTCTCTTTCAAACGATGGCAGAACCGTTGTGGTAGTATGTGCCAATCTTGACTTATTGAATTTTAAGCATTATTTTATATAAATAAAAATTCATAAAAAATCAACGATAACGTGTACGTTGCTGAAATTCGCACACATGATAGGTTATGAGAGTCTCTTTCAAACAATGGCAGAACCGTTGTGGTAGTATGTGCCAATCTTGATTTATTGAATTTTAAGCATTATTTAATATAAATAAAAATTCATAAAAAATCAACGATAATGTGTACGTTGCCAAAAGTCGCACACATGATAGATTAACACAGTCTCTTTCAAACGATGGCAGAACTGTTGTGGTAGTATGTGCCAATCTTGAGTTATTGAATTTTAAGCATTATTTTATATAAATAAAAATTCATAAAAAATCAACGATAACGTGTACGTTGCCGAAAGTCGCACACATGATAGATTAACACAGTCTCTTTCAAACGATGGCAGAACTGTTGTGGTAGTATGTGCCAATCTTGAGTTATTGAATTTTAAGCATTATTTAATATAAATAAAAATTCATAAAAAATCAACGATAACGTGTACGTTGCCGAAAGTCGCACACATGATAGATTAACACAGTCTCTTTCAAACGATGGCAGAACCGTTGTGGTAGTATGTGCCAATCTTGATTTATTGAATTTTAAGCATTATTTAACATAAATAAAAATTCACAAAAAATCAACGATAGCGTGTGCATTGCCGAAAGTCGCACACATGATAGATTAACACAGTCTCTTTCAAACGATGGCAGAACCGTTGTGGTAGTATGTGCCAATCTTGAGTTATTGAATTTTAAGCATTATTTAATATAAATAAAAATTCATAAAAAATCAACGATAACGTGTACGTTGCCGAAAGTCGCACACATGATAGATTAACACAGTCTCTTTCAAACGATGGCAGAACCGTTGTGGTAGTATGTGCCAATCTTGATTTATTGAATTTTAAGCATTATTTAATATAAATAAAATTTCATAAAAAATCAACGATAACGTGTGCATTGCCGAAAGTCGCACACATGATAGCTTAAGACAGTCTCTTTCAAACGATGGCAGAACCGTTGTGGTAGTATGTGCCAATCTTGAGTTATTGAATTTTAAGCATTATTTAATATAAATAAAAATTCATAAAAAATCAACGATAACGTGTACGTTGCCGAAAGTTGCACACATGATAGGTTAAGAGAGTCTCTTTCAAACGATGGCAGAACCGTTGTGGTAGTATGTGCCAATCTTGATTTATTGAATTTTAAGCATTATTTAACATAAATAAAAATTCACAAAAAATCAACGATAGCGTGTGCATTGCCGAATGTCGCACACATGATAGATTAACACAGTCTCTTTCAAACGATGGCAGAACTGTTGTGGTAGTATGTGCCAATCTTGAGTTATTGAATTTTAAGCATTATTTAATATAAATAAAAATTCATAAAAAATCAACGATAACGTGTACGTTGCCGAAAGTCGCACACATGATAGATTAACACAGTCTCTTTCAAACGATGGCAGAACCGTTGTGGTAGTATGTGCCAATCTTGATTTATTGAATTTTAAGCATTATTTAATATAAATAAAAATTCATAAAAAATCAACGATAACGTGTACGTTGCCGAAAGTTGCACACATGATAGGTTAAGAGAGTCTCTTTCAAACGATGGCAGAACCGTTGTGGTAGTATGTGCCAATCTTGATTTATTGAATTTTAAGCATTATTTAACATAAATAAAAATTCACAAAAAATCAACGATAGCGTGTGCATTGCCGAAAGTCGCGCACATGATAGATTAACACAGTCTCTTTCAAACGATGGCAGAACTGTTGTGGTAGTATGTGCCAATCTTGAGTTATTGAATTTTAAGCATTATTTAATATAAATAAAAATTCATAAAAAATCAACGATAACGTGTACGTTGCCGAAAGTTGCACACATGATAGGTTAAGAGAGTCTCTTTCAAACGATGGCAGAACCGTTGTGGTAGTATGTGCCAATCTTGAGTTATTGAATTTTAAGCATTATTTAATATAAATAAAAATTCATAAAAAATCAACGATAACGTGTACGTTGCCGAAAGTTGCACACATGATAGGTTAAGACAGTCTCTTTCAAACAATGGCAGAACCGTTGTGGTAGTATGTGCCAATCTTGACTTATTGAATTTTAAGCATTATTTTATATAAATAAAAATTCATAAAAAATCAACGATAATGTGTACGTTGCCGAAAGTCGCACACATGATAGATTAACACAGTCTCTTTCAAACGATGGCAGAACTGTTGTGGTAGTATGTGCCAATCTTGAGTTATTGAATTTTAAGCATTATTTAATATAAATAAAAATTCATAAAAAATCAACGATAACGTGTACGTTGCCGAAAGTCGCACACATGATAGATTAACACAGTCTCTTTCAAACGATGGCAGAACCGTTGTGGTAGTATGTGCCAATCTTGATTTATTGAATTTTAAGCATTATTTAATATAAATAAAAATTCATAAAAAATCAACGATAACGTGTACGTTGCCGAAAGTTGCACACATGATAGGTTAAGAGAGTCTCTTTCAAACGATGGCAGAACCGTTGTGGTAGTATGTGCCAATCTTGATTTATTGAATTTTAAGCATTATTTAACATAAATAAAAATTCACAAAAAATCAACGATAGCGTGTGCATTGCCGAAAGTCGCGCACATGATAGATTAACACAGTCTCTTTCAAACGATGGCAGAACTGTTGTGGTAGTATGTGCCAATCTTGAGTTATTGAATTTTAAGCATTATTTAATATAAATAAAAATTCATAAAAAATCAACGATAACGTGTACGTTGCCGAAAGTCGCACACATGATAGATTAACACAGTCTCTTTCAAACGATGGCAGAACCGTTGTGGTAGTATGTGCCAATCTTGATTTATTGAATTTTAAGCATTATTTAATATAAATAAAAATTCATAAAAAATCAACGATAACGTGTACGTTGCCGAAAGTTGCACACATGATAGGTTAAGAGAGTCTCTTTCAAACGATGGCAGAACCGTTGTGGTAGTATGTGCCAATCTTGATTTATTGAATTTTAAGCATTATTTAACATAAATAAAAATTCACAAAAAATCAACGATAGCGTGTGCATTGCCGAAAGTCGCGCACATGATAGATTAACACAGTCTCTTTCAAACGATGGCAGAACTGTTGTGGTAGTATGTGCCAATCTTGAGTTATTGAATTTTAAGCATTATTTAATATAAATAAAAATTCATAAAAAATCAACGATAGCGTGTACGTTGCCGAAAGTCGCACACATGATAGATTAACACAGTCTCTTTCAAACGATGGCAGAACCGTTGTGGTAGTATGTGCCAATCTTGATTTATTGAATTTTAAGCATTATTTAATATAAATAAAAATTCATAAAAAATCAACGATAACGTGTACGTTGCCGAAAGTTGCACACATGATAGGTTAAGACAGTCTCTTTCAAACAATGGCAGAACCGTTGTGGTAGTATGTGCCAATCTTGACTTATTGAATTTTAAGCATTATTTTATATAAATAAAAATTCATAAAAAATCAACGATAATGTGTACGTTGCCGAAAGTCGCACACATGATAGATTAACACAGTCTCTTTCAAACGATGGCAGAACTGTTGTGGTAGTATGTGCCAATCTTGAGTTATTGAATTTTAAGCATTATTTAATATAAATAAAAATTCATAAAAAATCAACGATAACGTGTACGTTGCCGAAAGTTGCACACATGATAGGTTAAGACAGTCTCTTTCAAACAATGGCAGAACCGTTGTGGTAGTATGTGCCAATCTTGACTTATTGAATTTTAAGCATTATTTTATATAAATAAAAATTCATAAAAAATCAACGATAATGTGTACGTTGCCGAAAGTCGCACACATGATAGATTAACACAGTCTCTTTCAAACGATGGCAGAACTGTTGTGGTAGTATGTGCCAATCTTGAGTTATTGAATTTTAAGCATTATTTAATATAAATAAAAATTCATAAAAAATCAACGATAACGTGTACGTTGCCGAAAGTCGCACACATGATAGATTAACACAGTCTCTTTCAAACGATGGCAGAACCGTTGTGGTAGTATGTGCCAATCTTGATTTATTGAATTTTAAGCATTATTTAATATAAATAAAAATTCATAAAAAATCAACGATAACGTGTACGTTGCCGAAAGTTGCACACATGATAGGTTAAGAGAGTCTCTTTCAAACGATGGCAGAACCGTTGTGGTAGTATGTGCCAATCTTGATTTATTGAATTTTAAGCATTATTTAACATAAATAAAAATTCACAAAAAATCAACGATAGCGTGTGCATTGCCGAAAGTCGCGCACATGATAGATTAACACAGTCTCTTTCAAACGATGGCAGAACTGTTGTGGTAGTATGTGCCAATCTTGAGTTATTGAATTTTAAGCATTATTTAATATAAATAAAAATTCATAAAAAATCAACGATAACGTGTACGTTGCCGAAAGTCGCACACATGATAGATTAACACAGTCTCTTTCAAACGATGGCAGAACCGTTGTGGTAGTATGTGCCAATCTTGATTTATTGAATTTTAAGCATTATTTAATATAAATAAAAATTCATAAAAAATCAACGATAACGTGTACGTTGCCGAAAGTTGCACACATGATAGGTTAAGAGAGTCTCTTTCAAACGATGGCAGAACCGTTGTGGTAGTATGTGCCAATCTTGATTTATTGAATTTTAAGCATTATTTAACATAAATAAAAATTCACAAAAAATCAACGATAGCGTGTGCATTGCCGAAAGTCGCGCACATGATAGATTAACACAGTCTCTTTCAAACGATGGCAGAACTGTTGTGGTAGTATGTGCCAATCTTGAGTTATTGAATTTTAAGCATTATTTAATATAAATAAAAATTCATAAAAAATCAACGATAGCGTGTACGTTGCCGAAAGTCGCACACATGATAGATTAACACAGTCTCTTTCAAACGATGGCAGAACCGTTGTGGTAGTATGTGCCAATCTTGATTTATTGAATTTTAAGCATTATTTAATATAAATAAAAATTCATAAAAAATCAACGATAACGTGTACGTTGCCGAAAGTTGCACACATGATAGGTTAAGACAGTCTCTTTCAAACAATGGCAGAACCGTTGTGGTAGTATGTGCCAATCTTGACTTATTGAATTTTAAGCATTATTTTATATAAATAAAAATTCATAAAAAATCAACGATAATGTGTACGTTGCCGAAAGTCGCACACATGATAGATTAACACAGTCTCTTTCAAACGATGGCAGAACTGTTGTGGTAGTATGTGCCAATCTTGAGTTATTGAATTTTAAGCATTATTTAATATAAATAAAAATTCATAAAAAATCAACGATAACGTGTACGTTGCCGAAAGTCGCACACATGATAGATTAACACAGTCTCTTTCAAACGATGGCAGAACCGTTGTGGTAGTATGTGCCAATCTTGATTTATTGAATTTTAAGCATTATTTAATATAAATAAAAATTCATAAAAAATCAACGATAACGTGTACGTTGCCGAAAGTTGCACACATGATAGGTTAAGAGAGTCTCTTTCAAACGATGGCAGAACCGTTGTGGTAGTATGTGCCAATCTTGATTTATTGAATTTTAAGCATTATTTAACATAAATAAAAATTCACAAAAAATCAACGATAGCGTGTGCATTGCCGAAAGTCGCGCACATGATAGATTAACACAGTCTCTTTCAAACGATGGCAGAACCGTTGTGGTAGTATGTGCCAATCTTGAGTTATTGAATTTTAAGCATTATTTAATATAAATAAAAATTCATAAAAAATCAACGATAACGTGTACGTTGCCGAAAGTCGCACACATGATAGATTAACACAGTCTCTTTCAAACGATGGCAGAACCGTTGTGGTAGTATGTGCCAATCTTGATTTATTGAATTTTAAGCATTATTTAATATAAATAAAAATTCATAAAAAATCAACGATAACGTGTACGTTGCCGAAAGTTGCACACATGATAGGTTAAGAGAGTCTCTTTCAAACGATGGCAGAACCGTTGTGGTAGTATGTGCCAATCTTGAGTTATTGAATTTTAAGCATTATTTAATATAAATAAAAATTCATAAAAAATCAACGATAACGTGTACGTTGCCGAAAGTTGCACACATGATAGGTTAAGACAGTCTCTTTCAAACAATGGCAGAACCGTTGTGGTAGTATGTGCCAATCTTGACTTATTGAATTTTAAGCATTATTTTATATAAATAAAAATTCATAAAAAATCAACGATAATGTGTACGTTGCCGAAAGTCGCACACATGATAGATTAACACAGTCTCTTTCAAACGATGGCAGAACTGTTGTGGTAGTATGTGCCAATCTTGAGTTATTGAATTTTAAGCATTATTTAATATAAATAAAAATTCATAAAAAATCAACGATAACGTGTACGTTGCCGAAAGTCGCACACATGATAGATTAACACAGTCTCTTTCAAACGATGGCAGAACTGTTGTGGTAGTATGTGCCAATCTTGAGTTATTGAATTTTAAGCATTATTTAATATAAATAAAAATTCATAAAAAATCAACGATAACGTGTACGTTGCCGAAAGTCGCACACATGATAGATTAACACAGTCTCTTTCAAACGATGGCAGAACCGTTGTGGTAGTATGTGCCAATCTTGATTTATTGAATTTTAAGCATTATTTAATATAAATAAAAATTCATAAAAAATCAACGATAACGTGTACGTTGCCGAAAGTTGCACACATGATAGGTTAAGAGAGTCTCTTTCAAACGATGGCAGAACCGTTGCGGTAGTATGTGCCAATCTTGATTTATTGAATTTTAAGCATTATTTAATATAAATAAAAATTCACAAAAAATCAACGATAGCGTGTGCATTGCCGAAAGTCGCACACATGATAGATTAACACAGTCTCTTTCAAACGATGGCAGAACTGTTGTGGTAGTATGTGCCAATCTTGAGTTATTGAATTTTAAGCATTATTTAATATAAATAAAAATTCATAAAAAATCAACGATAACGTGTACGTTGCCGAAAGTCGCACACATGATAGGATAAGACAGTCTCTTTCAAACGATGGCAGAACCGTTGTGGTAGTATGTGCCAATCTTGACTTATTGAATTTTAAGCATTATTTTATATAAATAAAAATTCATAAAAAATCAACGATAATGTGTACGTTGCCGTAAGTCGCACACATGATAGGTTAAGATAGTCTCTTTCAAACGATGGCAGAAGCGTTGTGGTAGTGTGTGCCAATCTTGAATTATTGAATTTTAAGCATTATTTTATATAAATAAAAATTCATAAAAAATCAACGATAATGTGTACGTTGCCGAAAGTCGCACACATGATAGATTAACACAGTCTCTTTCAAACGATGGCAGAACTGTTGTGGTAGTATGTGCCAATCTTGAGTTATTGAATTTTAAGCATTATTTAATATAAATAAAAATTCATAAAAAATCAACGATAACGTGTACGTTGCCGAAAGTCGCACACATGATAGATTAACACAGTCTCTTTCAAACGATGGCAGAACCGTTGTGGTAGTATGTGCCAATCTTGATTTATTGAATTTTAAGCATTATTTAATATAAATAAAAATTCATAAAAAATCAACGATAACGTGTACGTTGCCGAAAGTTGCACACATGATAGGTTAAGAGAGTCTCTTTCAAACGATGGCAGAACCGTTGCGGTAGTATGTGCCAATCTTGATTTATTGAATTTTAAGCATTATTTAATATAAATAAAAATTCACAAAAAATCAACGATAGCGTGTGCATTGCCGAAAGTCGCACACATGATAGATTAAGAGAGTCTCTTTCAAACGATGGCAGAACCGTTGCGGTAGTATGTGCCAATCTTGATTTATTGAATTTTAAGCATTATTTTATATAAATAAAAATTCATAAAAAATCAACGATAATGTGTACGTTGCCGTAAGTCGCACACATGATAGGTTAAGATAGTCTCTTTCAAACGATGGCAGAACCGTTGTGGTAGTGTGTGCCAATCTTGAATTATTGAATTTTAAGCATTATTTAATATAAATAAAAATTCATAAAAAATCAACGATAACGTGTACGTTGCCGAAAGTCGCACACATGATAGATTAACACAGTCTCTTTCAAACGATGGCAGAACCGTTGTGGTAGTATGTGCCAATCTTGATTTATTGAATTTTAAGCATTATTTAATATAAATAAAAATTCATAAAAAATCAACGATAACGTGTACGTTGCCGAAAGTTGCACAAATGATAGGTTAAGAGAGTCTCTTTCAAACGATGGCAGAACCGTTGTGGTAGTATGTGCCAATCTTGATTTATTGAATTTTAAGCATTATTTAATATAAATAAAAATTCACAAAAAATCAACGATAGCGTGTGCATTGCCGAAAGTCGCACACATGATAGGTTAAGACAGTCTCTTTCAAACGATGGCAGAACCGTTGTGGTAGTATGTGCCAATCTTGACTTATTGAATTTTAAGCATTATTTTATATAAATAAAAATTCATAAAAAATCAACGATAATGTGTACGTTGCCGAAAGTCGCACACATGATAGGTTAAGAGAGTCTCTTTCAAACGATGGCAGAACTGTTGTGGTAGTATGTGCCAATCCTGAGTTATTGAATTTTAAGCATTATTTAATATAAATAAAAATTCATAAAAAATCAACGATAACGTGTACGTTGCCGAAAGTCGCACACATGATAGGTTAAGACAGTCTCTTTCAAACGATGGCAGAACCGTTGTGGTAGTATTTGCCAATCTTGACTTATTGAATTTTAAGCATTATTTTATATAAATAAAAATTCATAAAAAATCAACGATAATGTGTACGTTGCCGTAAGTCGCACACATGATAGGTTCAGACAGTCTCTTTCAAACGATGGCAGAACCGTTGTGGTAGTGTGTGCCAATCTTGAATTATTGAATTTTAAGCATTATTTAATATAAATAAAAATTCATAAAAAATCAACGATAACGTGTAAGTTGCCGAAAGTCGCACACATGATAGATTAACACAGTCTCTTTCAAACGATGGCAGAACCGTTGTGGTAGTATGTGCCAATCTTGATTTATTGAATTTTAAGCATTATTTAATATAAATAAAAATTCATAAAAAATCAACGATAACGTGTACGTTGCCGAAAGTTGCACACATGATAGGTTAAGAGAGTCTCTTTCAAACGATGGCAGAACCGTTGTGGTAGTATGTGCCAATCTTGATTTATTGAATTTTAAGCATTATTTAATATAAATAAAAATTCACAAAAAATCAACGATAGCGTGTGCATTGCCGAAAGTCGCACACATGATAGGATAAGACAGTCTCTTTCAAACGATAGCAGAACCGTTGTGGTAGTATGTGCCAATCTTGACTTATTGAATTTTAAGCATTATTTTATATAAATAAAAATTCATAAAAAATCAACGATAACGTGTACGTTGCCGAAAGTCGCACACATGATAGGTTAAGACAGTCTCTTTCAAACGATGGCAGAACCGTTGTGGTAGTATGTGCCAATCTTGACTTATTGAATTTTAAGCATTATTTTATATAAATAAAAATTCATAAAAAATCAACGATAATGTGTACGCTGCCGTAAGTCGCACACATGATAGGTTAAGATAGTCTCTTTCAAACGATGGCAGAACCGTTGTGGTAGTGTGTGCCAATCTTGAGTTATTGAATTTTAAGCATTATTTAATATAAATAAAAATTCATAAAAAATCAACGATAACGTGTACGTTGCCGAAAGTCGCACACATGATAGATTAACACAGTCTCTTTCAAACGATGGCAGAACCGTTATGGTAGTGTGTGCCAATCTTGAGTTATTGAATTTTAAGCATTATTTAATATAAATAAAAATTCATAAAAAATCAACGATAACGTGTACGTTGCCGAAAGTTGCACACATGATAGGTTAAGACAGTCTCTTTCAAACGATGGCAGAACCGTTGTGGTAGTATGTGCCAATCTTGACTTATTGGATTTTAAGCATTATTTTATATAAATAAAAATTCATAAAAAATCAACGATAATGTGTACGTTGCCGAAAGTCGCACACATGATAGATTAACACAGTCTCTTTCAAACGATGGCAGAACCGTTGTGGTAGTATGTGCCAATCTTGATTTATTGAATTTTAAGCATTATTTAATATAAATAAAAATTCATAAAAAATCAACGATAACGTGTACGTTGCCGAAAGTTGCACAAATGATAGGTTAAGAGAGTCTCTTTCAAACGATGGCAGAACCGTTGTGGTAGTATGTGCCAATCTTGATTTATTGAATTTTAAGCATTATTTAATATAAATAAAAATTCACAAAAAATCAACGATAGCGTGTGCATTGCCGAAAGTCGCACACATGATAGGTTAAGACAGTCTCTTTCAAACGATGGCAGAACCGTTGTGGTAGTATGTGCCAATCTTGACTTATTGAATTTTAAGCATTATTTTATATAAATAAAAATTCATAAAAAATCAACGATAATGTGTACGTTGCCGAAAGTCGCACACATGATAGATTAACACAGTCTCTTTCAAACGATGGCAGAACCGTTGTGGTAGTATGTGCCAATCCTGAGTTATTGAATTTTAAGCATTATTTAATATAAATAAAAATTCATAAAAAATCAACGATAACGTGTACGTTGCCGAAAGTCGCACACATGATAGGTTAAGACAGTCTCTTTCAAACGATGGCAGAACCGTTGTGGTAGTATGTGCCAATCTTGATTTATTGAATTTTAAGCATTATTTAATATAAATAAAAATTCATAAAAAATCAACGATAACGTGTACGTTGCCGAAAGTTGCACACATGATAGGTTAAGAGAGTCTCTTTCAAACGATGGCAGAACCGTTGTGGTAGTATGTGCCAATCTTGATTTATTGAATTTTAAGCATTATTTAATATAAATAAAAATTCACAAAAAATCAACGATAGCGTGTGCATTGCCGAAAGTTGCACACATGATAGGTTAAGACAGTCTCTTTCAAACGATGGCAGAACCGTTGTGGTAGTATGTGCCAATCTTGACTTATTGGATTTTAAGCATTATTTTATATAAATAAAAATTCATAAAAAATCAACGATAATGTGTACGTTGCCGAAAGTCGCACACATGATAGATTAACACAGTCTCTTTCAAACGATGGCAGAACCGTTGTGGTAGTATGTGCCAATCTTGATTTATTGAATTTTAAGCATTATTTAATATAAATAAAAATTCATAAAAAATCAACGATAACGTGTACGTTGCCGAAAGTTGCACACATGATAGGTTAAGAGAGTCTCTTTCAAACGATGGCAGAACCGTTGTGGTAGTATGTGCCAATCTTGATTTATTGAATTTTAAGCATTATTTAATATAAATAAAAATTCATAAAAAATCAACGATAACGTGTACGTTGCCGAAAGTTGCACAAATGATAGGTTAAGAGAGTCTCTTTCAAACGATGGCAGAACCGTTGTGGTAGTATGTGCCAATCTTGATTTATTGAATTTTAAGCATTATTTAATATAAATAAAAATTCACAAAAAATCAACGATAGCGTGTGCATTGCCGAAAGTCGCACACATGATAGGTTAAGACAGTCTCTTTCAAACGATGGCAGAACCGTTGTGGTAGTATGTGCCCATCTTGACTTATTGAATTTTAAGCATTATTTTATATAAATAAAAATTCATAAAAAATCAACGATAATGTGTACGTTGCCGAAAGTCGCACACATGATAGATTAACACAGTCTCTTTCAAACGATGGCAGAACTGTTGTGGTAGTATGTGCCAATCCTGAGTTATTGAATTTTAAGCATTATTTAATATAAATAAAAATTCATAAAAAATCAACGATAACGTGTACGTTGCCGAAAGTCGCACACATGATAGGTTAAGACAGTCTCTTTCAAACGATGGCAGAACCGTTGTGGTAGTATGTGCCAATCTTGACTTATTGAATTTTAAGCATTATTTTATATAAATAAAAATTCATAAAAAATCAACGATAATGTGTACGTTGCCGTAAGTCGCACACATGATAGGTTAAGATAGTCTCTTTCAAACGATGGCAGAACCGTTGTGGTAGTATGTGCCAATCTTGATTTATTGAATTTTAAGCATTATTTAATATAAATAAAAATTCATAAAAAATCAACGATAACGTGTACGTTGCCGAAAGTTGCACACATGATAGGTTAAGAGAGTCTCTTTCAAACGATGGCAGAACCGTTGTGGTAGTATGTGCCAATCTTGATTTATTGAATTTTAAGCATTATTTAATATAAATAAAAATTCATAAAAAATCAACGATAACGTGTAAGTTGCCGAAAGTCGCACACATGATAGATTAACACAGTCTCTTTCAAACGATGGCAGAACCGTTGTGGTAGTATGTGCCAATCTTGATTTATTGAATTTTAAGCATTATTTAATATAAATAAAAATTCATAAAAAATCAACGATAACGTGTAAGTTGCCGAAAGTCGCACACATGATAGATTAACACAGTCTCTTTCAAACGATGGCAGAACCGTTGTGGTAGTATGTGCCAATCTTGATTTATTGAATTTTAAGCATTATTTAATATAAATAAAAATTCATAAAAAATCAACGATAACGTGTACGTTGCCGAAAGTTGCACACATGATAGGTTAAGAGAGTCTCTTTCAAACGATGGCAGAACCGTTGTGGTAGTATGTGCCAATCTTGATTTATTGAATTTTAAGCATTATTTAATATAAATAAAAATTCACAAAAAATCAACGATAGCGTGTGCATTGCCGAAAGTTGCACACATGATAGGTTAAGACAGTCTCTTTCAAACGATGGCAGAACCGTTGTGGTAGTATGTGCCAATCTTGACTTATTGGATTTTAAGCATTATTTTATATAAATAAAAATTCATAAAAAATCAACGATAATGTGTACGTTGCCGAAAGTCGCACACATGATAGATTAACACAGTCTCTTTCAAACGATGGCAGAACCGTTGTGGTAGTATGTGCCAATCTTGATTTATTGAATTTTAAGCATTATTTAATATAAATAAAAATTCATAAAAAATCAACGATAACGTGTACGTTGCCGAAAGTTGCACAAATGATAGGTTAAGAGAGTCTCTTTCAAACGATGGCAGAACCGTTGTGGTAGTATGTGCCAATCTTGATTTATTGAATTTTAAGCATTATTTAATATAAATAAAAATTCACAAAAAATCAACGATAGCGTGTGCATTGCCGAAAGTCGCACACATGATAGGTTAAGACAGTCTCTTTCAAACGATGGCAGAACTGTTGTGGTAGTATGTGCCAATCCTGAGTTATTGAATTTTAAGCATTATTTAATATAAATAAAAATTCATAAAAAATCAACGATAACGTGTACGTTGCCGAAAGTCGCACACATGATAGGTTAAGACAGTCTCTTTCAAACGATGGCAGAACCGTTGTGGTAGTATGTGCCAATCTTGACTTATTGAATTTTAAGCATTATTTTATATAAATAAAAATTCATAAAAAATCAACGATAATGTGTACGTTGCCGTAAGTCGCACACATGATAGGTTAAGATAGTCTCTTTCAAACGATGGCAGAACCGTTGTGGTAGTGTGTGCCAATCTTGAATTATTGAATTTTAAGCATTATTTAATATAAATAAAAATTCATAAAAAATCAACGATAATGTGTACGCTGCCGTATGTCGCACACATGATAGGTTAAGAGAGTCTCTTTCAAACGATGGCAGAACCGTTGTGGTAGTATGTGCCAATCTTGATTTATTGAATTTTAAGCATTATTTAATATAAATAAAAATTCACAAAAAATCAACGATAGCGTGTGCATTGCCGAAAGTCGCACACATGATAGGATAAGACAGTCTCTTTCAAACGATAGCAGAACCGTTGTGGTAGTATGTGCCAATCTTGACTTATTGAATTTTAAGCATTATTTTATATAAATAAAAATTCATAAAAAATCAACGATAACGTGTACGTTGCCGAAAGTCGCACACATGATAGGTTAAGACAGTCTCTTTCAAACGATGGCAGAACCGTTGTGGTAGTATGTGCCAATCTTGACTTATTGAATTTTAAGCATTATTTTATATAAATAAAAATTCATAAAAAATCAACGATAATGTGTACGCTGCCGTATGTCGCACACATGATAGGTTAAGATAGTCTCTTTCAAACGATGGCAGAACCGTTGTGGTAGTGTGTGCCAATCTTGAGTTATTGAATTTTAAGCATTATTTAATATAAATAAAAATTCATAAAAAATCAACGATAACGTGTACGTTGCCGAAAGTCGCACACATGATAGATTAACACAGTCTCTTTCAAACGATGGCAGAACCGTTGTGGTAGTATGTGCCAATCTTGATTTATTGAATTTTAAGCATTATTTAATATAAATAAAAATTCATAAAAAATCAACGATAACGTGTACGTTGCCGAAAGTTGCACACATGATAGGTTAAGAGAGTCTCTTTCAAACGATGGCAGAACCGTTGTGGTAGTATGTGCCAATCTTGACTTATTGAATTTTAAGCATTATTTTATATAAATAAAAATTCATAAAAAATCAACGATGATGTGTACGTTGCCGAAAGTCGCACACATGATAGATTAACACAGTCTCTTTCAAACGATGGCAGAACCGTTATGGTAGTGTGTGCCAATCTTGAGTTATTGAATTTTAAGCATTATTTAATATAAATAAAAATTCATAAAAAATCAACGATAACGTGTACGTTGCCGAAAGTTGCACACATGATAGGTTAAGACAGTCTCTTTCAAACGATGGCAGAACCGTTGTGGTAGTATGTGCCAATCTTGACTTATTGGATTTTAAGCATTATTTTATATAAATAAAAATTCATAAAAAATCAACGATAATGTGTACGTTGCCGAAAGTCGCACACATGATAGATTAACACAGTCTCTTTCAAACGATGGCAGAACCGTTGTGGTAGTATGTGCCAATCGTGAGTTATTGAATTTTAAGCATTATTTAATATAAATAAAAATTCATAAAAAATCAACGATAACATGTACGTTGCCGAAAGTTGCACACATGATAGATTAACACAGTCTCTTTCAAATGATGGCAGAACCGTTGTGGTAGTATGTGCCAATCTTGACTTATTGAATTTTAAGCATTATTTTATATAAATAAAAATTCATAAGAAATCAACGATAATGTGTACGTTGCCGAAAGTCGCACACATGATAGATTAACACAGTCTCTTTCAAACGATGGCAGAACCGTTGTGGTAGTATGTGCCAATCTTGAGTTATTGAATTTTAAGCATTATTTAATATAAATAAAAATTCATAAAAAATCAACGATAACGTGTACATTGCCGAAAGTCGCACACATGATAGGGTAAGACAGTCTCTTTCAAACGATGGCAGAACCGTTGTGGTAGTATGTGCCAATCTTGACTTATTGAATTTTAAGCATTATTTTATATAAATAAAAATTCATAAAAAATCAACGATGATGTGTACGTTTTCCGAAAGTCGCACACATGATAGATTAACACAGTCTCTTTCAAACGATGGCAGAACCGTTGTGGTAGTGTGTGCCAATCTTGAGTTATTAAATTTTAAGCATTATTTAATATAAATAAAAATTCATAAAAAATCAACGATAACGTGTACGTTGCCGAAAGTCGCACACATGATAGGTTAAGACAGTCTCTTTCAAACGATGGCAGAAGCGTTGTGGTAGTATGTGCCAATCTTGACTTATTGAATTTTAAGCATTATTTAATATAAATAAAAATTCATAAAAAATCAACGATAAAGTGTACGTTGCCGAAAGTCGCACACATGATAGATTAACACAGTCTCTTTCAAACGATGGCAGAACCGTTGTGGTAGTATGTGCCAATCGTGAGTTATTGAATTTTAAGCATTATTTAATATAAATAAAAATTCATAAAAAATCAACGATAACATGTACGTTGCCGAAAGTTGCATACATGATAGATTAACACAGTCTCTTTCAAATGATGGCAGAACCGTTGTGGTAGTATGTGCCAATCTTGAGTTATTGAATTTTAAGCATTATTTAATATAAATAAAAATTCATAAAAAATCAACGATAAAGTGTACGTTGCCGAAAGTCGCACACCTGATAGGTTAAGACAGTCTCT
This sequence comes from Astyanax mexicanus, assembly GCF_023375975.1. Taxonomy (NCBI): domain Eukaryota; kingdom Metazoa; phylum Chordata; class Actinopteri; order Characiformes; family Acestrorhamphidae; genus Astyanax; species Astyanax mexicanus. The sequence goes on along the minus strand of NC_064430.1, from coordinate 24,770,815 downwards.
TTCAAACGATGGCAGAACCGTTGTGGTAGTATGTGCCAATCTTGACTTATTGAATTTTAAGCATTATTTTATATAAATAAAAATTCATAAGAAATCAACGATAATGTGTACGTTGCCGAAAGTCGCACACATGATAGATTAACACAGTCTCTTTCAAACGATGGCAGAACCGTTGTGGTAGTATGTGCCAATCTTGAGTTATTGAATTTTAAGCATTATTTAATATAAATAAAAATTCATAAAAAATCAACGATAACGTGTACATTGCCGAAAGTCGCACACATGATAGGGTAAGACAGTCTCTTTCAAACGATGGCAGAACCGTTGTGGTAGTGTGTGCCAATCTTGAGTTATTAAATTTTAAGCATTATTTAATATAAATAAAAATTCATAAAAAATCAACGATAACGTGTACGTTGCCGAAAGTCGCACACATGATAGCTTAAGACAGTCTCTTTCAAACGATGGCAGAACCGTTGTGGTAGTATGTGCCAATCTTGACTTATTGAATTTTAAGCATTATTTAATATAAATAAAAATTCATAAAAAATCAACGATAAAGTGTACGTTGCCGAAAGTCGCACACATGATAGGTTCAGACAGTCTCTTTCAAACGATGGCAGAACCGTTGTGGTAGTATTTCCCAATCTTGACTTATTGAATTTTAAGCATTATTTAATATAAATAAAAATTCATAAAAAATCAACGATAACGTGTACGTTGCCGAAAGTCGCACACATGATAGATTAACACAGTCTCTTTCAAACGATGCCAGAACCGTTATGGTAGTGTGTGCCAATCTTGAGTTATTGAATTTTAAGCATTATTTAATATAAATAAAAATTCATAAAAAATCAACGATAACGTGTACGTTGCCGAAAGTTGCACACATGATAGGTTAAGACAGTCTCTTTCAAACGATGGCAGAACCGTTGTGGTAGTATGTGCCAATCTTGACTTATTGGATTTTAAGCATTATTTTATATAAATAAAAATTCATAAAAAATCAACGATAATGTGTACGTAGCCGAAAGTCGCACACATGATAGATTAACACAGTCTCTTTCAAACGATGGCAGAACCGTTGTGGTAGTATGTGCCAATCTTGAGTTATTGAATTTTAAGCATTATTTAATATAAATAAAAATTCATAAAAAATCAACGATAAAGTGTACGTTGCCGAAAGTTGCACACATGATAGCTTAAGACAGTCTCTTTCAAACGATGGCAGAACCGTTGTGGTAGTATGTGCCAATCTTGACTTATTGAATTTTAAGCATTATTTTATATAAATAAAAATTCATAAAAAATCAACGATAATGTGTACGTGGCCGAAAGTCGCACACATGATAGATTAACACAGTCTCTTTCAAACGATGGCAGAAACGTTGTGGTAGTATGTGCCAATCTTGAGTTATTGAATTTTAAGCATTATTTAATATAAATAAAAATTCATAAAAAATCAACGATAACGTGTACGTTGCCGAAAGTCGCACACATGATAGGGTAAGACAGTCTCTTTCAAACGATGGCAGAACCGTTGTGGTAGTATGTGCCAATCTTGACTTATTGAATTTTAAGCATTATTTTATATAAATAAAAATTCATAAAAAATCAACGATGATGTGTACGTTGCCGAAAGTCGCACACATGATAGATTAACACAGTCTCTTTCAAACGATGGCAGAACCGTTGTGGTAGTGTTTGCCAATCTTGAGTTATTGAATTTTAAGCATTATTTAATATAAATAAAAATTCATAAAAAATCAACGATAACGTGTACGTTGCCGAAAGTCGCACACATGATAGCTTAAGACAGTCTCTTTCAAACGATGGCAGAACCGTTGTGGTAGTATGTGCCAATCTTGACTTATTGAATTTTAAGCATTATTTTATATAAATAAAAATTCATAAAAAATCAACGATGATGTGTACGTTGCCGAAAGTCGCACACATGATAGATTAACACAGTCTCTTTCAAACGATGGCAGAACCGTTATGGTAGTGTGTGCCAATCTTGAGTTATTGAATTTTAAGCATTATTTAATATAAATAAAAATTCATAAAAAAATCAACGATAACGTGTACGTTGCCGAAAGTTGCACACATGATAGGTTAAGACAGTCTCTTTCAAACGATGGCAGAACCGTTGTGGTAGTATGTGCCAATCTTGACTTATTGGATTTTAAGCATTATTTTATATAAATAAAAATTCATAAAAAATCAACGATAATGTGTACGTTGCCGAAAGTCGCACACATGATAGATTAACACAGTCTCTTTCAAACGATGGCAGAACCGTTGTGGTAGTATGTGCCAATCTTGAGTTATTGAATTTTAAGCATTATTTAATATAAATAAAAATTCATAAAAAATCAACGATAATGTGTACGTTGCCGAAAGTCGCACACATGATAGCTTAAGACAGTCTCTTTCAAACGATGGCAGAACCGTTGTTGTAGTATGTCCCAATCTTGAGTTATTGAATTTTAAGCATTATTTAATATAAATAAAAATTTATAAAAAATCAACGATAATGTGTGCGTTGCCGAAAGTCGCACACATGATAGCATAAGTCAGTCTCTTTCAAACAATGGCAGAACCTTTGTGGTAGTGTGTCCCAATCTTGAGTTATTGAATTTTAAGCATTATTTAATATAAATAAAAATTAATAAAAAATCAACGATAATGTGTACGTTGCCGAAAGTCGCACACATGATAGGTTCAGACAGTCTCTTTCAAACGATGGCAGAACCGTTGTGGTAGTATGTCCCAATCTTGAGTTATTGAATTTTAAGCATTATTTAATATAAATAAAAATTCATAAAAAATCTACGATAATGTGTGCGTTGCCAAAAGTCGCACACATGATAGCTTAAGACAGTCTCTTTCAAACGATGGCAGAACCGTTGTGGTTGTGTGTGCCAATCTTGAGTTATTGAATTTTAAGCATTATTTAATATAAATAAAAATTCATAAAAAAATAAACGATAACGTGTACATTGCCGAAAGTCGCACACATGATAGGTTAAGACAGTCTCTTTCAAACAATGGCAGAACCGCTGTGGTGGTATGTCCCAATCTTGAGTTATTGAATTTTAAGCATTATTTAATATAAATAAAAATTCATAAAAAATCAACGATAATGTGTGCGTTGCCAAAGGTCGCACACATGATAGGTTAAGACAGTCTCTTTCAAACAATGGCAGATTCTTTGTGGTAGTATGTCCCAATCTTGAGTTATTGAATTTTAAGCATTATTTAATATAAATAAAAATTAATAAAAAATCAACGATAATGTGTACGTTGCCGAAAGTCGCACACATGATAGGTTAAGACAGTCTCTTTCAAACGATGGCAGAACCGTTGTGGTATTATGTCCCAATCTTGAGTTATTGAATTTTAAGCATTATTTAATATAAATAAAAATTCATACAAAATCAACGATAGCGTGTACTTTGCCGAACGTCGCACACATGATAGCATAAGACAGTCTCTTTCAAACAATGGCAGAACCTTTGTGGTAGTGTGTCCCAATCTTGAGTTATTGAATTTTAAGCATTATTTAATATAAATAAAAATTAATAAAAAATCAACGATAATGTGTACGTTGCCGAAAGTCGCACACATGATAGGTTCAGACAGTCTCTTTCAAACGATGGCAGAACCGTTGTGGTAGTATGTCCCAATCTTGAGTTATTGAATTTTAAGCATTATTTAATATAAATAAAAATTAATAAAAAATCAACGATAATGTGTACGTTGCCGAAAGTCGCACACATGATAGGTTCAGACAGTCTCTTTCAAACGATGGCAGAACCGTTGTGGTAGTATTTCCCAATCTTGAGTTATTGAATTTTAAGCATTATTTAATATAAATAAAAATTCATACAAAATCAACGATAGCGTGTACGTTGCCGAAAGTCGCACACATGATAGCTTAAGACAGTCTCTTTCAAACAATGGCAGAACCTTTGTGGTAGTATGTCCCAATCTTGAGTTATTGAATTTTAAGCATTATTTAATATAAATAAAAATTAATAAAAAATCAACGATAATGTGTACGTTGCCGAAAGTCGCACACATGATAGGTTAAGACAGTCTCTTTCAAACGATGGCAGAACCGTTGTGGTAGTATGTGCCAATCTTTAGTTATTGAATTTTAAGCATTATTTAATATAAATAAAAATTCATAAAAAATCAACGATAATGTGTACGTTGCCGAAAGTCGCACACATGATAGGTTAAGACAGTCTCTTTCAAACAATGGCAGAACCTTTGTGGTAGTGTGTCCCAATCTTGAGTTATTGAATTTTAAGCATTATTTAATATAAATAAAAATTTATAAAAAATCAACGATAATGTGTGCGTTGCCGAAAGTCGCACACATGATAGCATAAGACAGTCTCTTTCAAACAATGGCAGAACCTTTGTGGTAGTGTGTCCCAATCTTGAGTTATTGAATTTTAAGCATTATTTAATATAAATAAAAATTAATAAAAAATCAACGATAATGTGTACGTTGCCGAAAGTCGCACACATGATAGGTTCAGACAGTCTCTTTCAAACGATGGCAGAACCGTTGTGGTAGTATGTCCCAATCTTGAGTTATTGAATTTTAAGCATTATTTAATATAAATAAAAATTCATAAAAAATCTACGATAATGTGTGCGTTGCCAAAAGTCGCACACATTGAATTTTAAGCATTATTTAATATAAATAAAAATTCATAAAAAATCAACGATAATGTGTACGTTGCCGAAAGTCGCACACATGATAGGTTCAGACAGTCTCTTTCAAACGATGGCAGAACCGTTGTGGTAGTATGTCCCAATCTTGAGTTATTGAATTTTAAGCATTATTTAATATAAATAAAAATTCATACAAAATCAACGATAGCGTGTACGTTGCCGAAAGTCGCACACATGATAGCATAAGACAGTCTCTTTCAAACAATGGCAGAACCTTTGTGGTAGTGTGTCCCAATCTTGAGTTATTGAATTTTAAGCATTATTTAATATAAATAAAAATTTATAAAAAATCAACGATAATGTGTACGTTGCCGAAAGTCGCACACATGATAGGTTCAGACAGTCTCTTTCAAACGATGGCAGAACCGTTGTGGTAGTATGTCCCAATCTTGAGTTATTGAATTTTAAGCATTATTTAATATAAATAAAAATTCGTAAAAAATCAACGATAATGTGTACGTTGCCGAAAGTCGCACACATGATAGCTTAAGACAGTCTCTTTCAAACGATGGCAGAACCGTTGTTGTAGTATGTCCCAATCTTGAGTTATTGAATTTTAAGCATTATTTAATATAAATAAAAATGTATAAAAAATCAACGATAATGTGTGCGTTGCCGAAAGTCGCACACATGATAGCATAAGACAGTCTCTTTCAAACAATGGCAGAACCTTTGTGGTAGTGTGTCCCAATCTTGAGTTATTGAATTTTAAGCATTATTTAATATAAATAAAAATTAATAAAAAATCAACGATAATGTGTACGTTGCCGAAAGTCGCACACATGATAGGTTCAGACAGTCTCTTTCAAACGATGGCAGAACCGTTGTGGTAGTATGTCCCAATCTTGAGTTATTGAATTTTAAGCATTATTTAATATAAATAAAAATTCATACAAAATCAACGATAGCGTGTACGTTGCCGAAAGTCGCACACATGATAGCATAAGACAGTCTCTTTCAAACGATGGCAGAACCTTTGTGGTTGTGTGTCCCAATCTTGAGTTATTGAATTTTAAGCATTATTTAATATAAATAAAAATTTATAAAAAATCAACGATAATGTGTACGTTGCCGAAAGTCGCACACATGATAGGTTCAGACAGTCTCTTTCAAACGATGGCAGAACCGTTGTGGTAGTATGTCCCAATCTTGAGTTATTGAATTTTAAGCATTATTTAATATAAATAAAAATTTATAAAAAATCAACGATAATGTGTGCGTTGCCGAAAGTCGCACACATGATAGCATAAGACAGTCTCTTTCAAACAATGGCAGAACCTTTGTGGTAGTGTGTCCCAATCTTGAGTTATTGAATTTTAAGCATTATTTAATATAAATAAAAATTAATAAAAAATCAACGATAATGTGTACGTTGCCGAAAGTCGCACACATGATAGGTTCAGACAGTCTCTTTCAAACGATGGCAGAACCGTTGTGGTAGTATTTCCCAATCTTGAGTTATTGAATTTTAAGCATTATTTAATATAAATAAAAATTCATACAAAATCAACGATAGCGTGTACGTTGCCGAAAGTCGCACACATGATAGCATAAGACAGTCTCTTTCAAACAATGGCAGAACCTTTGTGGTAGTGTGTCCCAATCTTGAGTTATTGAATTTTAAGCATTATTTAATATAAATAAAAATTAATAAAAAATCAACGATAACGTGTACGTTGCCGAAAGTCGCACACATGATAGCTTAAGGCAGTCTCTTTCAAACAATGGCAGAACCTTTGTGGTAGTGTGTCCCAATCTTGAGTTATTGAATTTTAAGCATTATTTAATATAAATAAAAATTAATAACAAATCAACGATAAGGTGTACGTTGCCGAAAGTCGCACACATGATAGGTTCAGACAGTCTCTTTCAAACGATGGCAGAACCGTTGTGGTAGTATGTCCCAATCTTGAGTTATTGAATTTTAAGCATTATTTAATATAAATAAAAATTAATAAAAAATCAACGATAAGGTGTACGTTGCCGAAAGTCGCACACATGATAGGTTCAGACAGTCTCTTTCAAACGATGGCAGAACCGTTGTGGTAGTATGTCCCAATCTTGAGTTATTGAATTTTAAGCATTATTTAATATAAATAAAAATTCATAAAAAATCAACGATAATGTGTACGTTGCCGAAAGTCGCACACATGATAGCTTAAGACAGTCTCTTTCAAACGATGGCAGAACCGTTGTGGTAGTATGTCCCAATCTTGAGTTATTGAATTTTAAGCATTATTTAATATAAATAAAAATTCATAAAAAATCAACGATAATGTGTACGTTGCCGAAAGTCGCACACATGATAGCTTAAGACAGTCTCTTTCAAACGATGGCAGAACCGTTGTGGTAGTATGTCCCAATCTTGAGTTATTGAATTTTAAGCATTATTTAATATAAATAAAAATTCATAAAAAATCAACGATAATGTGTACGTTGCCGAAAGTCGCACACATGATAGCTTAAGACAGTCTCTTTCAAACGATGGCAGAACCGTTGTGGTAGTATGTCCCAATCTTGAGTTATTGAATTTTAAGCATTATTTAATATAAATAAAAATTCATAAAAAATCTACGATAATGTGTGCGTTGCCAAAAGTCGCACACATGATAGCTTAAGACAGTCTCTTTCAAACGATGGCAGAACCGTTGTGGTTGTGTGTGCCAATCTTGAGTTATTGAATTTTAAGCATTATTTAATATAAATAAAAATTCATAAAAAAATAAACGATAACGTGTACATTGCCGAAAGTCGCACACATGATAGGTTAAGACAGTCTCTTTCAAACAATGGCAGAACCGCTGTGGTGGTATGTCCCAATCTTGAGTTATTGAATTTTAAGCATTATTTAATATAAATAAAAATTCATAAAAAATCAACGATAATGTGTGCGTTGCCAAAGGTCGCACACATGATAGGTTAAGACAGTCTCTTTCAAACAATGGCAGATTCTTTGTGGTAGTATGTCCCAATCTTGAGTTATTGAATTTTAAGCATTATTTAATATAAATAAAAATTAATAAAAAATCAACGATAATGTGTACGTTGCCGAAAGTCGCACACATGATAGGTTAAGACAGTCTCTTTCAAACGATGGCAGAACCGTTGTGGTATTATGTCCCAATCTTGAGTTATTGAATTTTAAGCATTATTTAATATAAATAAAAATTCATACAAAATCAACGATAGCGTGTACTTTGCCGAACGTCGCACACATGATAGCATAAGACAGTCTCTTTCAAACAATGGCAGAACCTTTGTGGTAGTGTGTCCCAATCTTGAGTTATTGAATTTTAAGCATTATTTAATATAAATAAAAATTAATAAAAAATCAACGATAATGTGTACGTTGCCGAAAGTCGCACACATGATAGGTTCAGACAGTCTCTTTCAAACGATGGCAGAACCGTTGTGGTAGTATGTCCCAATCTTGAGTTATTGAATTTTAAGCATTATTTAATATAAATAAAAATTAATAAAAAATCAACGATAATGTGTACGTTGCCGAAAGTCGCACACATGATAGGTTCAGACAGTCTCTTTCAAACGATGGCAGAACCGTTGTGGTAGTATTTCCCAATCTTGAGTTATTGAATTTTAAGCATTATTTAATATAAATAAAAATTCATACAAAATCAACGATAGCGTGTACGTTGCCGAAAGTCGCACACATGATAGCTTAAGACAGTCTCTTTCAAACAATGGCAGAACCTTTGTGGTAGTATGTCCCAATCTTGAGTTATTGAATTTTAAGCATTATTTAATATAAATAAAAATTAATAAAAAATCAACGATAATGTGTACGTTGCCGAAAGTCGCACACATGATAGGTTAAGACAGTCTCTTTCAAACGATGGCAGAACCGTTGTGGTAGTATGTGCCAATCTTTAGTTATTGAATTTTAAGCATTATTTAATATAAATAAAAATTCATAAAAAATCAACGATAATGTGTACGTTGCCGAAAGTCGCACACATGATAGGTTAAGACAGTCTCTTTCAAACAATGGCAGAACCTTTGTGGTAGTGTGTCCCAATCTTGAGTTATTGAATTTTAAGCATTATTTAATATAAATAAAAATTTATAAAAAATCAACGATAATGTGTGCGTTGCCGAAAGTCGCACACATGATAGCATAAGACAGTCTCTTTCAAACAATGGCAGAACCTTTGTGGTAGTGTGTCCCAATCTTGAGTTATTGAATTTTAAGCATTATTTAATATAAATAAAAATTAATAAAAAATCAACGATAATGTGTACGTTGCCGAAAGTCGCACACATGATAGGTTCAGACAGTCTCTTTCAAACGATGGCAGAACCGTTGTGGTAGTATGTCCCAATCTTGAGTTATTGAATTTTAAGCATTATTTAATATAAATAAAAATTCATAAAAAATCTACGATAATGTGTGCGTTGCCAAAAGTCGCACACATTGAATTTTAAGCATTATTTAATATAAATAAAAATTCATAAAAAATCAACGATAATGTGTACGTTGCCGAAAGTCGCACACATGATAGGTTCAGACAGTCTCTTTCAAACGATGGCAGAACCGTTGTGGTAGTATGTCCCAATCTTGAGTTATTGAATTTTAAGCATTATTTAATATAAATAAAAATTCATACAAAATCAACGATAGCGTGTACGTTGCCGAAAGTCGCACACATGATAGCATAAGACAGTCTCTTTCAAACAATGGCAGAACCTTTGTGGTAGTGTGTCCCAATCTTGAGTTATTGAATTTTAAGCATTATTTAATATAAATAAAAATTTATAAAAAATCAACGATAATGTGTACGTTGCCGAAAGTCGCACACATGATAGGTTCAGACAGTCTCTTTCAAACGATGGCAGAACCGTTGTGGTAGTATGTCCCAATCTTGAGTTATTGAATTTTAAGCATTATTTAATATAAATAAAAATTCGTAAAAAATCAACGATAATGTGTACGTTGCCGAAAGTCGCACACATGATAGCTTAAGACAGTCTCTTTCAAACGATGGCAGAACCGTTGTTGTAGTATGTCCCAATCTTGAGTTATTGAATTTTAAGCATTATTTAATATAAATAAAAATGTATAAAAAATCAACGATAATGTGTGCGTTGCCGAAAGTCGCACACATGATAGCATAAGACAGTCTCTTTCAAACAATGGCAGAACCTTTGTGGTAGTGTGTCCCAATCTTGAGTTATTGAATTTTAAGCATTATTTAATATAAATAAAAATTAATAAAAAATCAACGATAATGTGTACGTTGCCGAAAGTCGCACACATGATAGGTTCAGACAGTCTCTTTCAAACGATGGCAGAACCGTTGTGGTAGTATGTCCCAATCTTGAGTTATTGAATTTTAAGCATTATTTAATATAAATAAAAATTCATACAAAATCAACGATAGCGTGTACGTTGCCGAAAGTCGCACACATGATAGCATAAGACAGTCTCTTTCAAACGATGGCAGAACCTTTGTGGTTGTGTGTCCCAATCTTGAGTTATTGAATTTTAAGCATTATTTAATATAAATAAAAATTTATAAAAAATCAACGATAATGTGTACGTTGCCGAAAGTCGCACACATGATAGGTTCAGACAGTCTCTTTCAAACGATGGCAGAACCGTTGTGGTAGTATGTCCCAATCTTGAGTTATTGAATTTTAAGCATTATTTAATATAAATAAAAATTTATAAAAAATCAACGATAATGTGTGCGTTGCCGAAAGTCGCACACATGATAGCATAAGACAGTCTCTTTCAAACAATGGCAGAACCTTTGTGGTAGTGTGTCCCAATCTTGAGTTATTGAATTTTAAGCATTATTTAATATAAATAAAAATTAATAAAAAATCAACGATAATGTGTACGTTGCCGAAAGTCGCACACATGATAGGTTCAGACAGTCTCTTTCAAACGATGGCAGAACCGTTGTGGTAGTATTTCCCAATCTTGAGTTATTGAATTTTAAGCATTATTTAATATAAATAAAAATTCATACAAAATCAACGATAGCGTGTACGTTGCCGAAAGTCGCACACATGATAGCATAAGACAGTCTCTTTCAAACAATGGCAGAACCTTTGTGGTAGTGTGTCCCAATCTTGAGTTATTGAATTTTAAGCATTATTTAATATAAATAAAAATTAATAAAAAATCAACGATAACGTGTACGTTGCCGAAAGTCGCACACATGATAGCTTAAGGCAGTCTCTTTCAAACAATGGCAGAACCTTTGTGGTAGTGTGTCCCAATCTTGAGTTATTGAATTTTAAGCATTATTTAATATAAATAAAAATTAATAACAAATCAACGATAAGGTGTACGTTGCCGAAAGTCGCACACATGATAGGTTCAGACAGTCTCTTTCAAACGATGGCAGAACCGTTGTGGTAGTATGTCCCAATCTTGAGTTATTGAATTTTAAGCATTATTTAATATAAATAAAAATTAATAAAAAATCAACGATAAGGTGTACGTTGCCGAAAGTCGCACACATGATAGGTTCAGACAGTCTCTTTCAAACGATGGCAGAACCGTTGTGGTAGTATGTCCCAATCTTGAGTTATTGAATTTTAAGCATTATTTAATATAAATAAAAATTCATAAAAAATCAACGATAATGTGTACGTTGCCGAAAGTCGCACACATGATAGCTTAAGACAGTCTCTTTCAAACGATGGCAGAACCGTTGTGGTAGTATGTCCCAATCTTGAGTTATTGAATTTTAAGCATTATTTAATATAAATAAAAATTCATAAAAAATCAACGATAATGTGTACGTTGCCGAAAGTCGCACACATGATAGCTTAAGACAGTCTCTTTCAAACGATGGCAGAACCGTTGTGGTAGTATGTCCCAATCTTGAGTTATTGAATTTTAAGCATTATTTAATATAAATAAAAATTCATAAAAAATCAACGATAATGTGTACGTTGCCGAAAGTCGCACACATGATAGCTTAAGACAGTCTCTTTCAAACGATGGCAGAACCGTTGTGGTAGTATGTCCCAATCTTGAGTTATTGAATTTTAAGCATTATTTAATATAAATAAAAATTCATAAAAAATCAACGATAATGTGTACGTTGCCGAAAGTCGCACACATGATAGCTTAAGACAGTCTCTTTCAAACGATGGCAGAACCGTTGTTGTAGTATGTCCCAATCTTGAGTTATTGAATTTTAAGCATTATTTAATATAAATAAAAATTTATAAAAAATCAACGATAATGTGTGCGTTGCCGAAAGTCGCACACATGATAGCATAAGACAGTCTCTTTCAAACAATGGCAGAACCTTTGTGGTAGTGTGTCCCAATCTTGAGTTATTGAATTTTAAGCATTATTTAATATAAATAAAAATTAATAAAAAATCAACGATAATGTGTACGTTGCCGAAAGTCGCACACATGATAGGTTCAGACAGTCTCTTTCAAACGATGGCAGAACCGTTGTGGTAGTATGTCCCAATCTTGAGTTATTGAATTTTAAGCATTATTTAATATAAATAAAAATTCATAAAAAATCAACGATAATGTGTGCGTTGCCAAAAGTCGCACACATGATAGCTTAAGACAGTCTCTTTCAAACGATGGCAGAACCGTTGTGGTTGTGTGTGCCAATCTTGAGTTATTGAATTTTAAGCATTATTTAATATAAATAAAAATTCATAAAAAAATAAACGATAACGTGTACGTTGCCGAAAGTCGCACACATGATAGGTTAAGACAGTCTCTTTCAAACAATGGCAGAACCGCTGTGGTGGTATGTCCCAATCTTGAGTTATTGAATTTTAAGCATTATTTAATATAAATAAAAATTCATAAAAAATCAACGATAATGTGTGCGTTGCCAAAGGTCGCACACATGATAGGGTAAGACAGTCTCTTTCAAACAATGGCAGAACCTTTGTGGTAGTGTGTCCCAATCTTGAGTTATTGAATTTTAAGCATTATTTAATATAAATAAAAATTAATAAAAAATCAACGATAATGTGTACGTTGCCGAAAGTCGCACACATGATAGGTTCAGACAGTCTCTTTCAAACGATGGCAGAACCGTTGTGGTAGTATTTCCCAATCTTGAGTTATTGAATTTTAAGCATTATTTAATATAAATAAAAATTCATACAAAATCAACGATAGCGTGTACGTTGCCGAAAGTCGCACACATGATAGCTTAAGACAGTCTCTTTCAAACGATGGCAGAACCGTTGTGGTAGTATGTCCCAATCTTGAGTTATTGAATTTTAAGCATTATTTAATATAAATAAAAATTCATAAAAAATCAACGATAATGTGTACGTTGCCGAAAGTCGCACACATGATAGCTTAAGACAGTCTCTTTCAAACGATGGCAGAACCGTTGTTGTAGTATGTCCCAATCTTGAGTTATTGAATTTTAAGCATTATTTAATATAAATAAAAATTTATAAAAAATCAACGATAATGTGTGCGTTGCCGAAAGTCGCACACATGATAGCATAAGACAGTCTCTTTCAAACAATGGCAGAACCTTTGTGGTAGTGTGTCCCAATCTTGAGTTATTGAATTTTAAGCATTATTTAATATAAATAAAAATTAATAAAAAATCAACGATAATGTGTACGTTGCCGAAAGTCGCACACATGATAGGTTCAGACAGTCTCTTTCAAACGATGGCAGAACCGTTGTGGTAGTATGTCCCAATCTTGAGTTATTGAATTTTAAGCATTATTTAATATAAATAAAAATTCATAAAAAATCAACGATAATGTGTGCGTTGCCAAAAGTCGCACACATGATAGCTTAAGACAGTCTCTTTCAAACGATGGCAGAACCGTTGTGGTTGTGTGTGCCAATCTTGAGTTATTGAATTTTAAGCATTATTTAATATAAATAAAAATTCATAAAAAAATAAACGATAACGTGTACGTTGCCGAAAGTCGCACACATGATAGGTTAAGACAGTCTCTTTCAAACAATGGCAGAACCGCTGTGGTGGTATGTCCCAATCTTGAGTTATTGAATTTTAAGCATTATTTAATATAAATAAAAATTCATAAAAAATCAACGATAATGTGTGCGTTGCCAAAGGTCGCACACATGATAGGGTAAGACAGTCTCTTTCAAACAATGGCAGAACCTTTGTGGTAGTGTGTCCCAATCTTGAGTTATTGAATTTTAAGCATTATTTAATATAAATAAAAATTAATAAAAAATCAACGATAATGTGTACATTGCCGAAAGTCGCACACATGATAGGTTCAGACAGTCTCTTTCAAACGATGGCAGAACCGTTGTGGTAGTATGTCCCAATCTTGAGTTATTGAATTTTAAGCATTATTTAATATAAATAAAAATTCATAAAAAATCAACGATAATGTGTGCGTTGCCAAAAGTCGCACACATGATAGGTTCAGACAGTCTCTTTCAAACGATGGCAGAACCGTTGTGGTAGTATGTCCCAATCTTGAGTTATTGAATTTTAAGCATTATTTAATATAAATAAAAATTCGTAAAAAATCAACGATAGCGTGTACGTTGCCGAAAGTCGCACACATGATAGCTTAAGGCAGTCTCTTTCAAACAATGGCAGAACCTTTGTGGTAGTGTGTCCCAATCTTGAGTTATTGAATTTTAAGCATTATTTAATATAAATAAAAATTAATAAAAAATCAACGATAAGGTGTACGTTGCCGAAAGTCGCACACATGATAGGTTCAGACAGTCTCTTTCAAACGATGGCAGAACCGTTGTGGTAGTATGTCCCAATCTTGAGTTATTGAATTTTAAGCATTATTTAATATAAATAAAAATTAATAAAAAATCAACGATAAGGTGTACGTTGCCGAAAGTCGCACACATGATAGGTTCAGACAGTCTCTTTCAAACGATGGCAGAACCGTTGTGGTAGTATGTCCCAATCTTGAGTTATTGAATTTTAAGCATTATTTAATATAAATAAAAATTAATAAAAAAATAAACGATAACGTGTACGTTGCCGAAAGTCGCACACATGATAGGTTAAGACAGTCTCTTTCAAACAATGGCAGAACCGCTGTGGTGGTATGTCCCAATCTTGAGTTATTGAATTTTAAGCATTATTTAATATAAATAAAAATTCATAAAAAATCAACGATAATGTGTGCGTTGCCAAAGGTCGCACACATGATAGGGTAAGACAGTCTCTTTCAAACAATGGCAGAACCTTTGTGGTAGTGTGTCCCAATCTTGAGTTATTGAATTTTAAGCATTATTTAATATAAATAAAAATTAATAAAAAATCAACGATAAGGTGTACGTTGCCGAAAGTCGCACACATGATAGGTTCAGACAGTCTCTTTCAAACGATGGCAGAACCGTTGTGGTTGTGTGTGCCAATCTTGAGTTATTGAATTTTAAGCATTATTTAATATAAATAAAAATTCATAAAAAAATAAACGATAACGTGTACGTTGCCGAAAGTCGCACACATGATAGGTTAAGACAGTCTCTTTCAAACAATGGCAGAACCGCTGTGGTGGTATGTCCCAATCTTGAGTTATTGAATTTTAAGCATTATTTAATATAAATAAAAATTCATAAAAAATCAACGATAATGTGTGCGTTGCCAAAGGTCGCACACATGATAGGGTAAGACAGTCTCTTTCAAACAATGGCAGAACCTTTGTGGTAGTGTGTCCCAATCTTGAGTTATTGAATTTTAAGCATTATTTAATATAAATAAAAATTAATAAAAAATCAACGATAATGTGTACGTTGCCGAAAGTCGCACACATGATAGGTTCAGACAGTCTCTTTCAAACGATGGCAGAACCGTTGTGGTAGTATTTCCCAATCTTGAGTTATTGAATTTTAAGCATTATTTAATATAAATAAAAATTCATAAAAAATCAACGATAATGTGTGCGTTGCCAAAAGTCGCACACATGATAGGTTCAGACAGTCTCTTTCAAACGATGGCAGAACCGTTGTGGTAGTATGTCCCAATCTTGAGTTATTGAATTTTAAGCATTATTTAATATAAATAAAAATTCGTAAAAAATCAACGATAGCGTGTACGTTGCCGAAAGTCGCACACATGATAGGTTCAGACAGTCTCTTTCAAACAATGGCAGAACCTTTGTGGTAGTGTGTCCCAATCTTGAGTTATTGAATTTTAAGCATTATTTAATATAAATAAAAATTAATAAAAAATCAACGATAAGGTGTACGTTGCCGAAAGTCGCACACATGATAGGTTCAGACAGTCTCTTTCAAACGATGGCAGAACCGTTGTGGTAGTATGTCCCAATCTTGAGTTATTGAATTTTAAGCATTATTTAATATAAATAAAAATTAATAAAAAATCAACGATAAGGTGTACGTTGCCGAAAGTCGCACACATGATAGGTTCAGACAGTCTCTTTCAAACGATGGCAGAACCGTTGTGGTAGTATGTCCCAATCTTGAGTTATTGAATTTTAAGCATTATTTAATATAAATAAAAATTAATAAAAAATCAACGATAATGTGTACGTTGCCGAAAGTCGCACACATGATAGGTTCAGACAGTCTCTTTCAAACGATGGCAGAACCGTTGTGGTAGTATTTCCCAATCTTGAGTTATTGAATTTTAAGCATTATTTAATATAAATAAAAATTCATACAAAATCAACGATAGCGTGTACGTTGCCGAAAGTCGCACACATGATAGCATAAGACAGTCTCTTTCAAACAATGGCAGAACCTTTGTGGTAGTGTGTCCCAATCTTGAGTTATTGAATTTTAAGCATTATTTAATATAAATAAAAATTAATAAAAAATCAACGATAATGTGTACGTTGCCGAAAGTCGCACACATGATAGGTTAAGACAGTCTCTTTCAAACGATGGCAGAACCGTTGTTGTAGTATGTCCCAATCTTGAGTTATTGAATTTTAAGCATTATTTAATATAAATAAAAATTCATAAAAAATCAACGATAATGTGTGCGTTGCCGAAAGTCGCACACATGATAGCATAAGACAGTCTCTTTCAAACAATGGCAGAACCTTTGTGGTAGTGTGTCCCAATCTTGAGTTATTGGATTTTAAGCATTATTTAATATAAATAAAAATTAATAAAAAATCAACGATAATGTGTGCGTTGCCAAAAGTCGCACACATGATAGCTTAAGACAGTCTCTTTCAAACGATGGCAGAACCTTTGTGGTAGTATGTCCCAATCTTGAGTTATTGAATTTTAAGCATTATTTAATATAAATAAAAATTTATACAAAATCAACGATAGCGTGTACGTTGCCGAAAGTCGCACACATGATAGCATAAGACAGTCTCTTTCAAACAATGGCAGAACCTTTGTGGTAGTGTGTCCCAATCTTGAGTTATTGAATTTTAAGCATTATTTAATATAAATAAAAATTAATAAAAAATCAACGATAATGTGTACGTTGCCGAAAGTCGCACACATGATAAGTTCAGACAGTCTCTTTCAATTGATGGCAGAACCGTTGTGGTAGTATGTCCCAATCTTGAGTTATTGAATTTTAAGCATTATTTAATATAAATAAAAATTCATAAAAAATCAACGATAATGTGTGCGTTGCCAAAAGTCGCACACATGATAGCTTAAGACAGTCTCTTTCAAACAATGGCAGAACCTTTGTGGTAGTGTGTCCCAATCTTGAGTTATTGAATTTTAAGCATTATTTAATATAAATAAAAATTAATATAAAATCAACGATAATGTGTACGTTGCCGAAAGTCGCACACATGATAGGTTCAGACAGTCTCTTTCAAACGATGGCAGAACCGTTGTGGTAGTATGTCCCAATCTTGAGTTATTGAATTTTAAGCATTATTTAATATAAATAAAAATTCATAAAAAATCAACGATAACGTGTACGTTGCCGAAAGTCGCACACATGATAGGATAAGACAGTCTCTTTCAAACAATGGCAGAACCGTTGTGGTAGTATGTCCCAATCTTGAGTTATTGAATTTTAAGCATTATTTAATATAAATAAAAATTCTTAAAAAATCAACGATAGCGTATACGTTGCCGAAAGTCGCACACATGATAGGTTAAGACAGTCTCTTTCAAACGACGGCAGAACCGTTGTGGTAGTATGTCCCAATCTTGAGTTATTGAATTTTAAGCATTATTTAATATAAATAAATATTCATAAAAAATCAACGATAATGTGTGCGTTGCCGAAAGTCGCACACATGATAGATTAAGACAGTCTCTTTCAAACGATGGCAGAACCGTTGTGGTAGTATGTGCCAATCTTAAAATATTGAATTTTAAGCATTATTTAATATAAATAAAAATTCGTAAAAAATCAACGTACGTTGCCGAAAGTCGCACACATGATAGCTTAAGAAAGTATCTTTCAAACGATGGCAGAACCGTTGTGGTAGTATGTTCCAATCTGGAGTAATTTAATTTTAAGCATTATTTAAAATAAATAAAAATTCATAAAAAATCAACCATACCTTGTACGTTGCCGAATATCGCACACATGATAGCCTAAGACAGTCTCTTCTAAAAATTCATGTAAAATCAACCATACATTCAAAGTTGCCCAAACTCGCACACATAATAGCCAAGGACAATGATGGCAGAACCGCTGTGGCACTCTGGCCCAATCTTCAGTTATTGAATTTAACGCATTATTAAATATAATGCCCCCCCCCCCCCCCCCTCCTTTGTGTAATAGTTTGTTCTGGTCCCCCTGTACTGTGTGAAATTGTATGTTCCGGTCCCCCCTTTTTGTGGTACTGTGGCCCAATATTGAGTTATTGAATTTAACGCATTATTTGCAATAAATAAAAATTCATATAAAATCAACCCCCCGTGTGAAATGGTTTGTTCCGGTCCCCCCTACTGTGTGAAATGGTAATGAATTTTATTTGAATTTATTTATTGAATTTAACGCATTACTTGCAATAAATAAAAATTCTAATAAAATCTACACACAACATGCTTCCTTCATACATGCTTACACACACCTGCTACCTTGTGCTTACACACACTGACTACTTTATTAGAAATACCTACTGTTACCTTGTGTGTACACACAGTGGCGACTTTATTAGAAATACCTACTTCTACCTTGTTCTTACGCACACTGGCCACTTTATTAGAAACACCTACTGTTACCTTGTGTGTAAACACAGTGGGCATTTTATTAGAAACACCTACTGTTACCTTGTGCTTACACACACTGGCCACTTTATTAGAAACACCTACTGCTACCTTGTGCTTAATCACACTGGCCACTTTTTTGGAAACACTTACTACCTTTGGGTCACCCTTCCTGGCCACTTTTTTTAAACTGATGGGAAGTGAGGACATCAGGTGGAGGTCAGTCTGGTTGGGAGAGTTCTGTCGTCTCCTCTAAAGGAAGATGACAAGTGTATCAGTCCACAGAGAATTCACCTTCACTAACCTCTTCCCTCTCTCTCTGTCTCTCTCTCTCTATTTCTCTCTCTCTTTCTCTCTCTCTCACACTCTCTATATTATTGAAAAAACTTTTACTATCCTCCTTTTACCCAGAGAATAGTCCACAAACAGCGTCCTAAAACATCCCGTGGGCAGCATTATTCGAATGTCGTCCTTTGGGAAAAGTCCAGTGTGCAGCATCCTGTGGACAGTGTCCTGTAAACACTGTCCTGTAAACACTGATAATGAAGGATGATAAATAATCATCACAAACTGTACAGCAACAGATTGAGATCTTCTGTCTCTAACTTTATTTTATCTGCAATGTGTTTCAGCTGTAGCTGCTGTTTCAGTGTTACTGTATATGGAATATATGGGATATATGAGCATATTAGTACCAAAAATGCACGTGTGTGCACATGTGTCTCGAGGTCAGCAGATGTTCAGTTCTGCTGTTCTGAGGCTAACTGAACCACATGTCCACTCTGCGCACACACACACACACTTTTTTCTTTCTATGAAGCATCTAGACAATTAGGAGTATGATGAAGGGCATAGAATCACTGTTAGCATTGTCTCACTTCCAAACAGCTCAGGCTACTAGCTCAGGCTAGGCTAATGCAGCATACGCACTAATGATTAGCGCAGTGGAATAAGACACCACTAGAGATATTTGAGTGATTCTCAGCCTTCACATGTGTCACACTCTCATCCAGAACTGCTGTGCTTTTGTGTTTTCTACTCCCGAGTGACAGAGCGTCACACATGTTCTGGAAAATGCTAAGCTAGCAGAACTGCAGTCCTCAGAGACTCCTCAGGTGGAGATATGTAGCATAATGATGATTTCCCTGGAGGGAGGAACACATGGCGGGAATCCCTGAAGTCTCTGTTTCAAATTAGTGACACTTACTGGGCTACAGAGCTGAAAATAGCTCTATTAAATGAATTAAAGTGACAAATCAGCATAATATGCATTATTTCCACCCTACCCCACAAACTAAACTGAGTTTGCTTTTTAGGTTTTACACTGAAGCTACCAGGTTAATGTAGCTAACATACTGTAGGTGGGAAGCATACTTAAAGGTGTTGTTTATGATGCTGCACATGATGAAACTCTTCCTCAACCTCGTTAATGATGTCTGCAGTAGGTAGTAAAAGAAAATATTCAAAAAATGAGGCGATCAGGAAAAGCACCGTGTCTACATCAACCCGTGAATTAGCAAAGAAGCCACCCCTGAGTTTTGTTCGAACTGCCTGGGCGGCTTTGCTGCAACTCAGCCAACAAAACCCCGGGGTGGATTTTTACTTTCTGTACCTGCACTACCCACATCTGTGTGTAACTATAGGTTTAAATAGGATCTCTGGTGGATTAGGTGTTTTACAGAGACTCTAAGACTAGGTCAGTGGCTTATCTGCACTTAGCAGGGCAATATTACACATGTTGTAAAGTAACATATGACATTGCAAAGACTGTTATTAGTGTAAAAATATCTTTATTTTAAAACTTGCCTCCTGGTGCTGCTGTGTTGTTAACCAATCAGAGGCATGTATGAATATTTATGAGCAAGAGCAGAAATCCTATTTTTTCCCCCAATCGTGTGTGAAAGAGAGGGAGAATAGTAGAGAAAGGTGGTCCTCTCTTGTGCATATTCATGAAGTGCATGCAAAACAGAGAGGGTTCTGATTGGCCTGATCTTTGCAAAGTGTCTTTGAGTCAGCCAATTCGTTTTTAAGTGTGGGCGGGCAGTGTTTTTTTTCCCTTCCTGGATAGGATGCATTCAGGAGCATCATGGCTCCCATTAAAACTTAAAACTAATTTCTTGTCTGACTATTCTAAAGTACATCCATGTCTGGTAAAAGTAATAAAACAATGAACTACTTTCCCGCTGTACAGTTATAGTATGTAATAGTGATTTTAGCATTGGCCACGGGGACTAAATGATTGCAAAAGACATGTTTAGGTGAGTTAATGTGATTTTTTTTTTTGGATGTCTGCAGTAATAACGATGGTGTGTCGGTCACCTCCAGCTCCTCTGAAGCTGTTTAAAATTGTGCTGTTCGTTTTATTCTAAGAGTCTTCTGCTTTTATTGCCGAAACATTCAGACCATCCGTCAGAGTGAATCACAGATACAGCACTGCTTTATGAATATTTCAGGCGACGGATCTCCGTAGGCTTCAGCAGGTACTGTAGCTGAGTGTAGTCTGAGTGTGGATTCCCACTAATCATCACAATGTACTTTTAATGCATTAATGAGAACCTCAAAGCAGAAACTTAGACACTTAAATCAGCATTAACTTGTAGGAGCTCTGCTAGGAACTAAAATCGTATTGAAGTACATATAAAACTAAAAGTGAATGGTAGTAAAGCCACTTACAATCAATGTAGAACTATTTATTTAAATGTATTTGTGTGTCTGTCTATCTATCTATCTATCTATCTATCTATCTATCTATCTATCTATCTATCTATCTATCTATCTATCTATCTATCTATCTATCTATCTATCTATCTATCTATCAGTTTGACATTACTATTACTTAGTACACCAGTGACAACTTTCTTCTTTAATGTTTTTTGTACTAGTACAGATTATAAGCATTATCATCAACTGAATATGTGTCAAGAAAATGTCTGAATTTCAAATAAGAATAAAGAAATATAAAATATATACATTGTTTATTACTCTAGCAATGCAGAGTACTGAATGTACCCTTTGGTTGGTTAAATTGTACATATCTGTAATTTCTGCTTTTAGGAAAGACTGTACTTCAGAGGGAAAAGATCTGACCCTCTAAAGACCAATATTAGACCTTTGAGTGTACAATTATGAAGAGAGTACAAATAAGTACTTATATCGTACCACTGTTTTTTACTTTGTATGGGCTACGTTGAAGGAGGACTGTTGGGAAGTGGAAATGTCCGATGTTATATTAATTTCATCCCATTAAATGCATTAAAACCATTAATTAATCCCTCAACTGAACTGGACACCAGTAAAGAGAAGCTAGAACTGAACTGAGATGGTTAGTGGATTTTGGTGCCAGTGAGTTTTGGAGCTAACACATTTTGGACTGATTGTAGTCACACTAAAAAATCAGTCCACAGTTAGAGACTGCAGCCCATCTGCTGCCCACTGTGTGCTGGCCATCCTCGTCCTCTTCATCAGTGGTCAGCTTCTGTGACCAGTGGCACTGCAGTGAAGATAGAGAGATTTAGGCATTAATGGACTAATATATCTCATATTTTACGGTATAGAAATGTTTGTTAAGTGTGTTTATGGACTAATACCTAGTTTGTTGGAGCTAGTTTGTTGTTTATTGGGAGTATTATGGACATATATTTCCTATTCTGGTGTACAAGATTGTTTATTGTGGTATACCTCCTATTCTAGCCTATAGAATTGTTTTTGGTGTTTATAGAATAATATCTCCTAGTGTATTTGTAATAAGAGTGTTTATTACTGCTGTTCATTTATCTGTTCGAAATCTATTACTTAGTACACCAGTGACGACTTTCTTCTTCAGCACACTCCAAATGGTTGTACTGGCTATGGACCATATTTCTGCAATGGCTCTGATTGTTTTTTTTTCATCTTCTCTCAGCTTCACAATTACTTCACAATTACACTATTATAGCATGCACAGAAAAAAATCTGAAATTGAATGTAGCAGTTTAGTATTATTTGTTTAGTATATTTGAGTAATCAATGTATCAGAAAACACCTGGGAAACAAAACACACCTGACATCAAATGTTGCAATACTTTTGCTTACAAGAAAAATGGATGAGTTTAGACAGAAGGTGCTGAATTTTCTGAACTGTGTATCAGATCCGGATGTAAATACCTAGAAATAAAAGCTGAAATGTGGATCTTTTGTCTCTTATTTATCTTTAATATTTTTTAGTCTACAGCAGAAATAAAGGAATTGGCCTCTCTGTTCCAGTGCTTTTGAAGGGGACTGTATATATTCTGTTTCTTCTAACTCGTAATGTCTCACATTGTGTAGTTAAATAAAAAAATGAAAAAATAAATAAATAACAATAAAATAAATAATAAATAAACATTTGGGTTTTTATGTAATTTACTTTCTTAAGCATTTTTAGATTTGGATTTATTTTTAGCATTTTTTGTTCACCTCAGAATCAATTTTAGCATCATTAATAAAAAATAATAATGTATATTTTTGTGTTGTTGTGATGTTTATATTAAATATTATATTATATATTATACATTCACATAATAATCTGTTACTCTCCAGCGTGGTTGAACTGTCCAGTGCCAGCACAGGGGGCGGGGCACTGCCAGCCAATCACCGTGGCCGTGTGGGCGTGGCCTGGAGAAATATGGGTGTGAGTTATATGCAGGGCTGTGGTCGGCGCGACGCTCTTACATCCAGCCACGGTGCTTTGACGAAGGTGGTGCGCGTGAGTCTGGGGGACATCGGAGACGCTCGCGGCGAGATGAACAGCTGAGGATGCGCCGTGAGCGCGCCCGACCGAGAGACGGTCACTGATGCAGCAGCAGAACGGTGAGGAAGAGCAGGAGGAGGAGCGCGAGCTGCGCACGGACTCGGTGGCATGGATGCGCGTTCAGGGAGGGAGGGAGGGGTGGGGTTGAGTGTGTAAATGCACGTGCGTGCGTTTTGGGAAAAACGTCATCTGCGTGGGTGCGCGTGTTAGCGTTTAGTTTCTGTTGATCGATTGAAATGATCGAGAAGAGAATATTTACCTGATATAATAATGCATGCACGCGCAGTCTGCCTGTGTTATTAGTCTGATTACTGCATGCACGGTGTATTAAGTGCATTACTACTATAGTACATATTGTTTATTGCTGGTAATTGTTGATATTTTAATATTTAAAATGTTCTGCAGAAGAGTTTTTGCAGAAGAGATTGATTATTGTCAGGTATGAAGTGTGCAGAGGGTAACAGGTGAAAAGTAACAGTGCAGTGTGAACAGCATGCTTTCTTATGACAGTTAAACACTATAACTGGGTGAAATAGCTGAATTAGCTTAATTACTCTTGGAGATACTTTATTACAGAATAAATAGTAATTATAGTTTAATCAATAAAACAGTTTTAGTTTGGACTATACATTGTCCCAGAAATAATTGGGAAAAATAATATTATTATAATTTTAAGACTATTTTATTTTACTGATTTGTTAATAATACAGTAGCATAATAATATATTTGCATACAAAACATGCACAAAACACCAGCATTAAAGTATAAGATGTTAAAAAATAATAATCCATTGTATCATTCACAACAGAATTCTGTGATTAATCGCAATTAATCACGCATTTTCACTTTTCTTAAGACAAAGCTTTTAATGATTGGTATTTAAATGTAAATGTAAACTGTAAATAATAATTATAATGAATGCAAATCAGTGAGTTTAGATTTGCAAAATGAACATTACTTTAGAACATCCTTATTGTTTAGTCATTTAGTACTACAGCAGTGCTGTATGTATTTTCTAATCTTATCAGTGACTTTATTACTGCAATTCACGTGTCAGACCTGGCTGTTTCCATGTGGGTCAGCCAGACGTCTTCCTGTAGCAGTTTTCACCAGTTTCCAAGAGTCTTTTGAAGGTGTAGGACACAGTTCTCACCCCTCTCTGGCTTCATCTGTAATTTCTCTAAAGAAAAGACTTCACCTTCATCTGTTACTTGTCCCACACTCATCTCTCTCACCCTCACCTGTCCTACACTCACCTGTCCCTATCTCACCTGTTGGTCTCACCTGTTCTCTTACACCATTAAGTATTCCAGGTGAGGGACAGAAGATGAAATTATTTTTTTTATCTCTGGTTTCCTAAACTGCTCTTTCTTCCCCACCTCATTTTCTGCATCTCTCTTTCTCTCTCTCTCTCTCTCTCTCTCTCTCTCTCTCTCTCTCTCTCTCTCTCTCTCTCTCTCTCTCTCTCTTTTTCTCTCTTTTTCTCTTTCCAGATATTCTGCTGGAACTTCTTCAAAGCTTCCTGAAACATCTCTGAAGCTTGTGAGTATCAGTGTGTGTGTTATATCAGATATGTATCTGTGTTATAGTTGTGAGTTTGTGTATGTATGTGTGTTTCCATGTGTGTCTGTGTGTGTGTGTGTGTGTGTGTGTGGAAAAAGTGCAATGTTAATTGGTTAGCCGTTATCCTGCAGCTGTGTAGCAGCAGAGAGACAGATGGGTTTCATAAACAACTCTCCACAGAGAGCCTGTATCCCACAATTCCCTTATCTTACACGTTCCGCATCCCACATTTCCCATAATCCCACACTTCCTACATCCCACATTTCCCATATTTAAGATTTTTACAAAATCCCACATAACCCACATTTCCCATATGCCACTTTTCTGATATTATTCCCCTAAACTCTGTTTACAGCACTAGTGTGAGTCTGTGAATGGGTAGGGCTGAACTGTTGTAGGCTAAATAAAGGGTGGGGCTGAACTGTTGTAGGCTAAATAAAGGGTGGGGCTGAACTGTTGTAGGCTAAATAAAGGGTGGGACAAACCTTTCTAGGCTAAATAATAAGTAGATCTAAATTTTACTATGGTAAATAATAAGTAGAATTAAACATTTCTATGGCAATAATAAGCAGAGCTTAACTTTTATATGCTAAATGATGGGTGTGCTGTAGGCTTTTTAAAACCGGGCTAATCTGTTCTAGGCTAAATGATGGCTAAGTGTGGTTAAACTTATGTAGGCTGCATAGGTGATGCTAAACAGCTGAACTCTCTCTTTTTTTCTGTGGATGATAAATCATAGGCCGCCTGTCTGTCTGGGTGAGATGTCTGTGCTGGACGGACTGAAGGACTGAATCTGTTCAGGTAAGGTGTGATGGGGTGCTGATGTCACTCTGACTCTTCTGCTGCAGATTATCTGTCTCAAACTATCAGATTATATTAACATAAAGAAAACTTTTGGATTTAGAGTGAGGACTGTTTTACTATTGAAACATATCAGCACTGCCCGCAAATAATAGCAGAAATAAACATATTTATATATTTCTCCACCAAACACTCCGATATTTAATGTCATTTAATATCTAAGTTAATATAATGTGCCGTTAAAGCCTAGGAGCAAAATATACCAATTCTCACATAATGCTGCTTTAATGTGACCCAAATCTGATCTGAGTCTCTGTCATTATTGACCAAGTTCCCATTTTCTCTTTACTGAGGAACACACAGCCCCCTCGGCCACGGTGTGTGTGTGTGAGTGTGTGTAACTGCTGCTAATGCTTTCTGACCTTTAGCTAAACTGTTTGCCTTCAGAGAAGACTGTGTCCGCTAACGGCAGCAGTCAGATGGCTAACGAGCGACGTGGCTAACACAGCGTTTACCCCAGCAATCAATTCCACACTAACGGTTTAAACAGCAGCTTCCTGCAGATGATCCTCTCTCTGCACCTGTAGATCTTCTTAATTTAGATATTTTTTTTATTTACTAGATATTTCTTTTAATTTCATATAACATCAAAAAAACAATATCATACCCATTTCTTGGGTTATGTATAAAAACAATCACTCGCATTTAAATCATTAATTAATTTGATCTCTCTTTATCCCTTACAATTAAACAAATGCTGCCTTTAAGTCTGATATAAAGCTCTGGAATAAAATAAAAGACCACTTAAAAACGATAAATTTCTTTAAATTTACCAAATTGAAAACCTCTGGAATATAATCAAGAGGAAGATGGATGATCACAACCAATCTGAACTGCTTGAATTTTTGCACCAGGATTAAAGGCATGAAGTTATTCAAAAGCAGTGTGTGAGACTGGTGGAGGAGAACATGATGCCAATATGCATAAAAACTATGATTATCCAGGGTTATTTCACCAAATATTGATTTCTGAACTCTGAAACAGTTTACCATATTTTCCCTGCTGCTAACCCCTGCTAGCACTGCTGGAGCAGCTTTAGCATTACCCGCTAACTGTGCTAAGCGCTAGCTCTTTTCCCGTTTAGAGGTGAGTATATCAGATTGTAGGCTGCATGTTAGATACTGTGTTGGAACAAGCTACATGGGACGAACCGCTAGCTAATATCACCCTGGCTTAGGGTAAAACTCAGGGTTCCTCAGTGTGGTGCTGTCCTGTGGCATTAGTGGAAACTTGAGAATCTAAGCCTACTGTAAAAGGCGACACCACTATTCCTTACTAGTGTCGCATAATGCGCCTTATAATCTGGTGCGCCTTATAGTGTGAAAAATATTGTACTAGGGTTTCTCATTTTGTATCCAGACTAGAGAAGCCTAACAGGGGACTGTACAGAGCTAAACTCAGAAGCTTTGTGTAGATAAAATGGCTATATTTGTGAGTGTGGTGTGTGTGTGTGTGTGTGTGTGTGTGTGTATAATGTGAGTTGAGTCTCAGTCTCTCTCACACAAAGTAAAACTTGCTCGCCCGTCCTCTAGATTCACTCCCATATATAATTCATGGCTCATTTCTCACCTGAAATGTCAGAACTGCCGGGGGGCAGACAGAGGGGGGGGGGGGTGGGGGGGTATTCCAGAGGACGATGTGGACAGGAAGTGGATTAATAGGAGGATTGGGGTCTTTATTCCTCTGTGGAAATGTTCACTTTGATTTTTGCCCTTCACCTGAGTGGAGCAACAGTGTCCCTGGCTGACCCGTAGGGGGTGATTCCGGTTAGCTTTATTGTTATTATATTAATAAACATATCAAAACACTCATATAGTAAGCGAACTAGACCAACAGGTGCAGTACAGGTACAGTTTGCATAATTTCCTGTGATATTAGGTTGTAAATTTTGCAGGGACGGTTTTGCATTATCTCTTCTGATTTTTGGGTACCATTTTTGTATGATCACACATTTTCTCAATTGTCACAATTTTTGGTGTTAGTGTTGCATTATCTCCTGTGATTTTAGGGGTATAGTTTTTGCGTTATCTCCTGTGAACTTTGGGTGTAGATTTTGCTTTATCTTCTGTGTTGTTGTTGTTGCATTGTCTCCTAAGATTCTATTGCTGTTGTTTTATTATCTCCCATAATTGTTGTTGCATGGTCTACAGTAAATTTTGAGTGTAAATTTTGCATTATCACTAGTGATTTTTGGTTGTTGTGGTTGCATCTTCTGTATTTTTTTGGGTGTAGCTTTCACGTTATCTCCTTTGATTTTTGGGTGTTACTGTTTTGAGTGCTATTGTTTTGTTATCTTCTATGACAATAGAATATCTTTTTGAGTGTTATTGTTGCATTGTCTCCTGTGATTTTAGAGTTTGTTAGATCACTTCTGTTCTTTAATATTTTGGTAGATCACTTCTGTTCTTTAGTATTTTATCTTCCGTGATTTATTTTTGTTTTGTTTTTGCATTGTCCCCTGAGATTTTTGGGTGCAATTGTGCATTATCTCCTGTGATTTTTGGGTGCAATTGTGCATTATCATCTGTGATTATTGGTGTAATTGCGCATTATCTCCTGTGACTTTTTTAGGTGTTACTGTTGCATTATCACCTATGATGTTTTGGTGTAATTGTACATTATTTTCTGTGATTTTTGGGTGCAATTGTGCTTTATCACCTGTGCTTATCTCTTGTAATTTTAAGTGCTATTATTTTATTATCTTCTTTGATTTTTGACTCCTATTATTGAATTATCTCCTGTGGTTTTTGCATGTAATTTTCTGCATTATCTTTTCTGATCTTTAGGTTGGAATCTTTGATGTTTACTGTATAAAGTAACATGTTTTAGTACAGTATAAGTAAGCAGATATTTGGGCTGTGATGAAGAGAATAGAGTTTACAGTGTTCTGCAGATTTTAGTGCAGTTATCTGCATATTGTGGGTGGCCAGTATCTTGTGTAACGTAACTTTTTATAAATTGCGATGTGAAGCCGCTGAGTCTGGGTGAGTTTAGTGATGGCTATGATGGGATGTTAAATCAGAGCGTTGGCACCGTGCCCACGTGAAGCTGAATAATGCAGACTTCCAGACCTCTCCCGGTCAGCGGTGAGCGTTTAGCTCTTCTACGCTTTATTCTGACCTTCGCTTTAGTGTTGCTCTGAGATCTGCTCCGAGTATTTTAGTACTTGAAGGGGCGGAGGGCACGGTGGGACTCATTAATATTAATGAGGCTGCTGGCAGTCTTCCAGAGCCCGGGAGGAAGTTCAGTGGGGGGTTTTAGAAGCTGAGA
Organism: Astyanax mexicanus; assembly: GCF_023375975.1. Taxonomy (NCBI): domain Eukaryota; kingdom Metazoa; phylum Chordata; class Actinopteri; order Characiformes; family Acestrorhamphidae; genus Astyanax; species Astyanax mexicanus. The sequence goes on along the minus strand of NC_064430.1, from coordinate 24,741,498 downwards.
AAATTATTTTTGGGTCAATAGAACAAGATAAAGAAATGCTCTGTGTGTGCTAATGTTGGCCCACTGCTGTATATATATATATATATATATATATATATATATATATATATATATATATATATATATATATATATATATATATATTTATATATACAGTGCCCTCCATAATTATTGGCACCCCTGGTTAAGATGTGTTCTTTAGCTTCTCATAAATTGAGTTTTGTTCAAAATAATATAGGACCACGATGGAAAAAAGAGTAAAATACAACCTTTAACTCAAGTGAATTTATTCAGTAGGAAAAAAATCCCACATTAAGAAATAATTATTTAACATCAAATCATGTGTGCCACAATTATTAGCACCCCTGATGTTAATACTTTGTACAACCCCCTTTTGCCAACAAAACAGCACCTAATCTTCTCCTGTAATGTTTCACAAGATGGGAGAATACAGAAAGAGGGATCTTTGACCATTCTCTCTAAATCATCCAACGACCTGGGTCCTCTCCTCTGCACTCTCCTCTTCAGCTCACCCCACAGGTTTTCAATGGGGTTGAGGTCTGGGGACTGAGATGGCCATGGGAGGAGCTTGATTCTGTGTGCGGTGAACCATTTCTGTGTAGATTTGGCCACATGTTTAGGGTCATTATCTTGCTGAAAGACCCAGTGACGACCCATCTTCAGCTTTCGGGCAGAAGCCACCAGATTTTGTTTTAAAATGTCCTGGTATTTTAGAGCATTCATGATGCCATGCACCCTAACAAGGTTCCCAGGGCCTTTGGAAGAGAAACAGGCCCACAGCATCACTGATCCCCCCCCGTATTTCACAGTGGGCATGAGGTGCTTTTCTGCATACTCAGCTCTTGTGTTACGCCAGACCCACTTAGAGCATTTGTTGCCAAAAAGCTCTATCTTTGTTTCATCTGACCAAAGCACACGGTCCCAGTTGAAGTCCCAGTACCGCTTAGCAAACTCCAAACGTTTGCGTTTATGATTGTGAGTGAGAAATGGTTTCTTCCGTGCATGCCTCCCAAACAGCTTGTTGGCATGTAGATAGCGCCTGATGGTTGTTTTGGAGACTTTGTGACCCCAAGAAGCTACCATTTGTTGCAATTCTGTAACAGTGAGCTTTGGAGAACTTTTTATTTCTCTTATCATCCTCCTCACTGTGCGTGGTGGCAAAATAAACTTGCGTCCTCGTCCAGGCTTGTTTACCACTGTTCCAGTTGTTTTAAACTTCTTAATAATTCCTCTGACAGTAGATATGGACAGGTGTAGGCGAGTAGCGATTTTCTTGTAGCCATTGCCTGACTTGTGAAGGTCAACACACATCTGCCTCACTTGAATGGCATGTTCCTTTGTCTTTCCCATGTTGAAGATAAATGGCCTCTGTGTCACGTCATATTTATACCCCAGGGAAACAGGAAGTTGTGAATTACTAATTAAATGTTCCTACATACTCTGATCAACTTCGTAAACTACTGTAGAAGTGACAGAAATACTTTTATTAAATTTATTTCCTAAGAATTGTTAGTGGTGCCAATAATTGTGGAACAGGTGATTTTATGAAGAATAATTATTTCTTAGTCAGGGATTTTATTTCCCCCTTAAAATTTACTTGAGTTAAAGGTTGGACTTTACTTTTTTTCCCATCGTGGTCCTATATTATTTTGAACAAAACTCAATTTATGAGAAGCTAAAGAACACATCTTAACCAGGGGTGCCAATAATTATGGAGGGCACTGTATATGTGTTTTAGTTGCCAGGATAATTTATTAAAATAATATAAAACAATAATTTATTAAATATTTAGCTCAATATGGGTAAAACGTTTTGAGCTGTAGAAGAAGTCTCAGCACTGAGTTGTAGAGGATCCTAATTAGGCATGTAAATCACAGGGCATGTCACTATACACACAATACGATATAATCACAATACACGACCCCCGATAATGATGATAAGGATACTGTGATTCTGTGATAATCAGTATATTAGGCCTCCTCCACCAGTCTTATACACTGCTTTTGGATAACTTTATGCTTACACTCCTGGTGCAAAAATTCAAGCAGTTCAGCTTGGTTTGATGGCTTTTGATCATCCACCTCTTGATTATAAATGATTTTAAAACCTTCAGATGCTAAATCTCATTGGGCACAGAACTGGTGATTTTCACAGCCGCTGCAAGTTCCTGCTCTGTGGTGCAGAGGCTGGTCTGTTGTTTGTTAAACAGCATTAGCATTTTAATTCTAGCGGCTGCTGCTCCTGCTGCTGCTCCTCTAAACCCGTTCAATTAGATCAACAACAGGCGCTGTGCAGTTTTGGGTCAACCAGCTCCATTACAGCCTCCCAGAGGAGGAGCATCAACCTGTATAAAACATCCTGTAACACTACTGACCAACAATATACATCCTGTAACACCACTGTCGTTCACTGAGCTTAAACCTAAGCTTAATCTCTCAAGATAAATGAAATAAAAAAATGTAAAAGTGTTTTTTTAGGGTTTCAAACAACATTTTATAGCTCCATATCTTATGGATTATCCTCCATAACCCAAGACCAACTAAAGTTTTATGCACCTTTATTCACTATTATTTTCAGGAGACTTTTATTTTGACAAGTAGTGATGGTGGATTAGCTGAAATTGCTAACTGCTAATAGGCAATGCTAATTGTATTTCTGAGCTGAATTAATCAGGTTTTTTAATAACAGATTGATTGCTTAGTGCTGGTTAGAGTGGGTAGGGTCTGTTGTTTGATATTGTATGTGGATTATGGCTTTACTTGAGTTAGTTACCGATTACCTTCACAACACCGGAATGCAGCTGCCGACCCGATGCTAGCTAGGCTAAGACACTGCAGATATTAAGGGGGTATGCCAACGGCTAATTATGCCAATATCGCCCCCGATACCGATATTTTATCGGATCGGTCCAATCTCTAGCTGTAACACTACTGACCAACATTAAACCTGCTGTAATACTACTGTAACACTACTCACAAACATTCTTCCTACCTGCTGTAATGCTGCTGTAACACTACTGACCAACACTCTACTTTTAGTTTATTAATTTTATGCATTTTGGAAAATAAATGTTTGTTTTGATTTTGGCCAAAGCAGTTTTCAGGTTTGGCACAGGCCTTTTTTTAACTTTTATTGTGGTGTTACTCTCAGCCTGCGGTACACACTGGAATTGTTATGGATTTTTTGTTTATTACATCAATAAGTTAAAGCCAGGGATGGGAAGACATGGAGTGTGTTTAGTCAAAGCTATTACTATGGATTATTATTACATTACTCTCAAAACAAAACAGTCATAAAGTCCATCTCAGCCATGTGAAGAGCTGAGGGTCTTCCTCAGTTCCACAGGGCAGCTGAAGAGGAATCGATGGATAGATCTTCACTGATTGGCTGAGGACCTTTATTTCTGTGGGCTGATTTAACAAGATTACACCTCATCCTGTGCTGGGCGTCGACGCGAGAGAGGGATCAGAGAGAAAAATCCTGAGGAAATCACCAAGCCGTCGCCTTAATCCTCCCTCAGTCAGATAGCTTAGCCTCACGCTAGGCTGTTCCAGCGTTCTCCTGCGCGCCGGTCGTAATCTGGGTTAAATGGAACGGGGAATAGGGTCTCTGATCAGACGCCCTTCTGTGATCTGCAATTACCCAAGAGGAAAGAGCTCATACAGCCAGCAGACCACTGTCTCATCCTGCTGCTCAGGAGATAATGATCACTCACTTCCTGTGTATTAGCTTCTTGGCTCTGATCTGTTCAGAGACTTCGCTGATAGCCTCCTGTTAAGGAGCTGTTTGGCTCTAAATCAGATCAACACGATTGATTACTGACCCCAGATGCAGTCAGTCGTCAGTTAGACATTTGCTATCTGACGTCAGTGGAAAATGCTGCGCTAACGATGCTAACAAACACTGGATTTCGTGACTGTCTAATAAAGAGAAATAATTGGTTAGCCATCACTCTGAGCAGGTTACTGACACAAACAATTACACTGTAGGGCAAAATGTATTTTTAAAAGTATTTTTAAGTATTTGCTACCATAATCACTTAGAATCAACAGGAATTGTGAGATCATTTTCTTCTGAGCAGCAGGATAAGAGTTGTTCCTCTTAGATAAATGCAGTTAGCTATGTTGTTAGCATTTTTGTTAGCAGTATTATTTATATTAATCTATTCTGGTCTATTCTGAAAAAGTCAGATGAATGGATTGATTTGATTAATGCAGTTGATTAGCAGAGACATGTTTGCTATCTGACCTCATGTCCTGGGAGATGCTATGCTAATGATGCTAACATTTAGACTGCAACCAATTTGCTCTCAAGATTTTTTTTTGCCCTGAGCATATTATATATATATTTATGCTTTTTTTGATAAATAAACCAATAGAAATCCTTCACAATCACCTTAAAATAACTCTTATTTGTTGATTTCCATAGAAGTTTAAGAAGGTTTAATCTCTGTCCTGTTGGGTGTTTTCACTTCTGTAGTTGTGAAAGTTTCTATGATCCGGATCAATTGAGAGTTTCTCCCTCTGTTTGGTTTGGTTTCACACAGGCATGAACACAAACCTTAACACACCAAAATGCACATCAATAAAGCAAGCAAGCACATCGTCTCCTCTGATTGGTCAGAGCTGTCTGGAGTAAGAAAAAGTAAATATAGCAGGAAAGTTCAGATGTCTACATATCAGTGGTGTGCAGTGAGGCCCTTCTAACCCTTCAGAGAAGGGGTGACAAAAGTGCATGTAAATAATTACATAATATTTAATCAGGAAATATATAATATAATTATTGTAAGTGTAAGCATTTATTTTATAAGTAACCAAAATAACAGTCACTAATTTAAAGCATTTGTCTGTTTTTTCAGTTGCTACAGGACTCTTATCTGACTTTTAACCAATCAAAGCTTTTTAAAATGGCTTCTGCTCACGGTCTGCTGCCCCTTTTCCTGATTTTGAGAAGGGTGTAGTAATCAGTCTGTTAGCACAGTCAGAGGACAATCTAACCAATCAGATTCATGATTTTCACAGCGGGGGGCGGGGCCATGGCTGCCTAACCCCTACTATGCGCTCGGATGAAGGGGTTACGCTACGTGCATTGATTTCGGGCGGGTTGTTTCAGAAGGGGTACCCACTATATTCACTGCACGCCACTGCTACATAGTAAACGGAGTTGCGAGGCTGCGAGCAGTGAACCCTGCACATACCACACATTTAGTGTATAAACAGCATGGAGCAGTAGCAGAGATAGCGTTTGTTCATAGCTGTGGTAACTAGCGTTATGTGGCTAATATATATCAGATTAAACTGCGCCTCATCAGCAGTTTAGCTCAAATAAAATTAGTATATTTGATAGTTGGTTCATATCGAGACCGGATCATGTTCTCACAAAAAAGCAAACCGATCCAGATTTAGTTTGAAACCAGAATAAGTTTTCAGACCGGCCGGAACGAACCGCACCAAGGGAGCAAACGAAACAGAGTCTGTTTTAACTGGACTAAAGATGTGTGAAAACAGTGTTTAAAATGCTCTTAAAGCTCGGGTTTTGGAGATACATGTTCTGCAGTGGCCAGTGACGATATATGACATTTTGTAATTTGTACTGTTTCTCTATTTACTTTTATTATTATTCTTATTATTTTCACCCTATTCTTCAATGTTAAGAACCTACAGGAGAAAAAAACTCACATAGCAGCTAATTATTATTATTGTTATTATTATTAGGGTGGTGTGTGGTTATTATTCTCAGCACTGCAGTGATTAGCATGGTGGTGGTGTATGAAGTGTTAGTGTGTGTTGAGCTGGTGGTACAGTGAGTGGATCAGATACTGCAGCAGTGATTAGCATGGTGGTGGTGTATGAGGTGTTAGTGTGTGTTGAGCTGGTGGTACAGTGAGTGGATCAGATACTGCAGCAGTGATTAGCAGTGATTAGCATGGTGGTGGTGTGTGAGGTGTTAGTTCGTGTTGAGCTGGTGGTACAGTGAATGGATCAGATACAGCAGTGATTAGCGTGGTGGTGTATGTGGTATTAGTGTGTGTTGAGCTGATGGTACAGTGAATGGATCAGATACAGCAGTGATTAGCATGGTGGTGGTGTATGTGGTGTTAGTGTGTGTTGAGCTGGTGGTACAGTGAGTGGACCAGATACAGCAGCAGTGCTGCTGGAGTTTTTAAACACCTGACTGAAAGCTGAAAGTAGGCAGGTTGTACAGACTGGTAAAGTGTGTTTGAAAAAAACTGTTTCCTCTGTAACAGTAAGAAGGTTGTGGGTGTGTGGAGATAATGGTGAATTTAGAGCGAGGCAGGCTGGGTAATGATGGCTCCTCCCCGGTGGCTGTTATTAATGGCGGAGGCTGAGTGAGGGAGGTTTAAGCTTGGTGCGATCCACACTGACCTAAATATTCTCAGTTTCTCTGACCCACATCCCGTCCACAGCAGCTCCGCACCGGGCCTCGCTTTTCTCTATAACGTCCCGAGATTAATGCTCCTCTAAACCTCTATTACAGAGGATAACAGTGTCTGACTGTGGTACGGATTTACATTGCTTTATCCTGAAATACAAACATTGTTTTTGCTGCTACTGTGTGTGATATACTGTACACTACCTGACCAAAGAAATGTAGAGCTTAGATCAGGCCCAAAAACTCCAGCCCGACCCGGCCCGAGCCCAAAATGACCCTCCCCATAAACTGTCATTATGAGCCAGAGCCTGATTTAAACCCAACATTATTTTAGTACGTGAGCTTTTTTAGTATTTGAGTAATGTTCTAATCCATATTATGAAAAGAAAAAAACTACTCTAATAAGTGTCACGCCGCCTCGTTCTCCTTCCACATTACCGGACTCCATTTCCCAGAATCCTGTTGATTATGACACCAACAGTATCCGTTCTACTTCACCCAATCACATTTCGCTCCGACGCTCTGATTCACCTGTGTTCTGAGTTAGTTCCGGTTCATACCCATCTAGCTCCGCTATTTAAGTCTGCAGTATGTAAACAAACACCGCGAGGTATTGTTAACTTATGTTGCATACTAAGCGTTATCCTATTGTTTCTCGTTTTGGCTTCATGGTTACGACTCTCTTTTTGGATTATTGGTTTATGTCTTTTGTCTTGCCCTTATTGGATTTATTGCATGGTTGGACTGATACGCGGTTACGAACTCGGACTGTACTTTCGACTACGTCTTTGGTTTTCGGTGAGATCTTTGTTTGCCTGGCTTTGCTGTTTTCTGTTATACTGCCTGTTAATAAACCTGTTTGCTTATTTTACTCGGCTTGCGTCACTCCTCACTACCTGGCGTTACATAATACCTCGCCGCTAGTGATGGCCGAATTAAATAATCTTCAACAGGCAGTCGGTAACCAGGGAAGGGTTCTCGAACAGCATAGTCAGTTGTTCGAGAGCCTTGCTAACACCGTTACCACTCTTACTACTCAGCAGTCTGAGCAGCACTCTCAGTTAGCTCAGATCACTACGAGCCTCCAAGATATTGCTAATCAGCTTGCTCAGCTGAGTAGCCACGCCAGCTAGCTTAGCCTCCGCTAACCAGGCCTTTGTTAGCTCTCCAGCTAGCGCTCCCAGCTATCCTTCGGCGGCTTCTTTTCCGGTTAGCAAACCCGATAAATATGATGGCTCTCCGGATTTGTGCAGAGGTTTCCTTTTGCAAATGTCGCTATTTTTTGCCAATTCTCTTGTGAGCGTCGATGCAGCGCGTATTTCATTTTTTATATCGCGCCTTACCGGTAGAGCTTTAGATTGGGCTACTGCTATCTGGTCTAGCATTGAGCATAGCACCTACGAACACTTTCTCAGTGAGTTCAAGCTGGTTTTTGAACACCCTCATCACGGACAATCTCAGGGGGAATTATTAGTCCAGTTACGTCAGGGAAATCGTTCTGTTTCTGATTATGCTCTGGAATTTCGCACTCTGGCTGCTGGTAGTGGCTGGAATGAACCGGCGCTACAAGTGATGTTTCGTAACGGACTCAGGGCTGATGTGTTAGCCGAATTAGCATGCAAGGACGATGGATTACCCCTTGATGAACTAATCTCACTAGCCATTAGACTGGATCAGCTTAAACAAAGCTCTTTACCTGGTCGTAGAGCTGGTATCCCTACTCTTCATCTCGCTACGCCCCGTGCATCTGGATTTACTCCTCGGCCCACTTTCAGGGAGGAAGAACCCATGCAAGTGGATGCTACCCGTTTATCGAGTAAAGAAAAGAGGCGACGACTTCAGGCTGGATTATGCTTCTACTGTGGAAGAGCGGGGCACATGTTACGCGAATGTCGGAGCTGCCCTCCCCGAGTTCAGCGAAAACAGTCTTCAGGCTCGTCCAACGGTGGGCAATCCCATGGTTACCATGGCAACCCGGACCGTCCATATGAGCCACCTGCTTCTGACTCGGGAAAGCGTGTGGAGGGGGTTCCACATGCTAAGAGGGTAAGCCGACTAAGCTCTGACATGTTTTCACGATCATTTATTATATCTGTTATTCTGTTCTGCCAGTCCTCTTCCTGTGTTTTTCCAGCTCTGATTGATTCCGGTGCTGAGGGGAACTTTATTAATGAGCAGTTGGCCAGAAGACTCCAGATCCAGTTCGAGTGCCTGGAGAATCCAATGAGGCTGTCTGCGGTGGATGGGACCCCAGTTGGACAAGGAGCCGTATCCCACATCACCACACCAGTCAAACTGAAAGTCAGCGCCCTGCATTCTGAGGAGACCAGGTTTTTTGTAATGAAGGACACTAGCTATCAGATTATTTTAGGACTTCCTTGGTTGAAAAAACACAACCCTCTGATTTCTTGGTCTAATTGTGAAATCATTTCTTGGTCTCCCTACTGTCATGATCACTGTATTACTGGTCCTAAATTGTTGATTCAGGCTACTACTGTAGAGAGCCCAGGTCAAGAATCGCTTACACTTATTCCTTCCGATTATGCAGATTTATCTGAAGTATTTAGCAAATCTCGTGCTACTCAACTTCCCCCACATCGTTCTTATGATTGTGCGATTGAACTTATTAATAACCAGATACCTCCTAAATCACGCATTTACCCATTAACTCAGGTTGAGGAATGCACTATGGAGGAGTACGTTCAGGAAGCTCTAGCTCAGGGGTTTATTCGTCCTTCCACCTCTCCCGTGGCCGCATCCTTCTTCTTTGTTAAGAAGAAGGATGGAGGTCTTCGCCCCTGTATCGATTATCGCCAACTCAATGCTGTTACCAAGACATATCCGTACCCACTGCCTCTAGTTCCGGTGGCTCTTGAACAATTACGTGGAGCCTCCTTATTCACTAAGTTAGACCTCCGTAGTGCCTATAATTTGGTAAGAATCAGAGAGGGTGATTTGAGGGAGATGAGTGGAAAACTGCCTTTTTTACCACCAGGGGGCACTATGAATATTTAGTTATGCCGTTTGGTCTCAAGAATGCCCCTTCCGTGTTTCAATCCTTCATTAATGATGTACTCCGTGATATGTTAGGACGGTTTGTCATAGTATATATTGACGACATTCTTATTTACTCACCTGATCTACATACTCATGTCTCTCATGTACGTGCTGTACTTACTCGACTACTTCAGAATCAGCTTTTCGTCAAAGCAGAAAAATGCGAATTTCATATGTCTACCATTTCCTTTTTAGGATATGTGATCAGTCCTACTGGTACAACTATGGATGATAGGAAGGTTCAAGCTGTTGCTAATTGGCCTCGTCCCAAATCAGTCAAGGAATTACAGAGATTTCTGGGTTTTGCTAACTTTTATCGTAGATTTATACGTGATTATAGTTCAGTAGCTGCCCCACTTACAAACTTGCTAAAAGGTAATGCCCGAAAATTGGTTTGGTCAGAAGAAGCATCCGTTGCATTCTCTTCTCTCAAGGAGGTGTTTATTACGGCCCCTTTATTGAAACATCCCGAGCCTAAGGAACCTTTTGTAGTTGAAGTTGATGCGTCCAGTGTAGGGGTTGGAGCTGTACTCTCCCAACATTTCGGTTCCCCCAGTAAGATGCACCCGGTGGCTTATTTCTCCCATAAGCTCTCCCCAGCTGAACGTAATTATGGCATTGGCGACCGTGAACTTTTGGCTATTAAGCTAGCTTTAGAGGAGTGGAGACATTGGTTGGAGGGATCATTACATCCCTTTGTAGTAATCACGGACCACAAGAATTTGGAGTATTTAAGATCCATGAAATGTTTAAATTCACGTCAGGCTCGTTGGTCTGTTTTCTTTGCACGTTTTGATTTCGTTATCACTTATCGACCAGGTTCCAGAAACACCAAGGCAGATTCTCTCTCTAGAATTTACGAGGACGAGAGTTTAGAAAGCTCAGAACCCTCTACTATTCTGAAACCAGGCATTGTGGTAGCTCCCATCCGATGGGAGATCACAGAGGAGATTGATCAGATTAACTCCACTTCACAGTCCCCTGCACAGTGTCCCTCAGACAAAACCTATGTACCTGACCAGTGTAGAGATAGACTTATCACATGGGCCCACACTTCTCTCACTTCAGGACATCCTGGTGAGACTCGAACATATGAATTATTGGAGAATCAATTTTGGTGGGAAAACATGCGCTCGGACATTCATGACTTTGTTGCTTCTTGTACTATTTGTGCTCAGTGTAAAACTCCTCGTACTCTCCCCGCTGGCAAATTAGTGCCATTGCCCGTACCTGCTCGACCCTGGTCCCATCTTGCAGTTGATTTTGTTACAGACCTCCCTGAATCTATGGGTCAGACAGTGATCATGACAGTCATAGATCGATTCTCTCGCGGTGTTAGATTCATTCCTTTTTGTAAAATGCCCATTGCATTTGAAACTGCTGAAGCTTTGTTTAATCATGTTTTTCGTGTGTTTGGTATCCCTGAAGATATTGTTTCCGACCGCGGTCCTCAATTCATTTCTCAAGTATGGTCAGCCTTTATGAATAGATTAGGCATTTCTGTTAGTTTATCCTCTGGCTACCATCCTCAAAGTAACGGCCAATGTGAACGAATGAATCAGGAGCTAGGTAAATTTTTGAGAATATATTGTTCTAACAACATTCACAATTGGGCTAAATTCCTCCCTTGGGCCGAACTAGCTCAGAATTCCTTGATCAGTTCCACCACGAAATTGACTCCTTTTCAGTGTTTTTTAGGCTATCAACCACCCATCATGCCCTGGTCAGCTGAACCCTCCAACATTCCTGCAGTTGACGATTGGATGCGTCGGAGCGAGGAAGTGTGGGAGGAGACTCACAGGCGTATTGAGGCAGTATTACAGCGACAGAAAAGACAGGCTGATCGCCTACGTCGCGAGGCCCCCCTCTATTCTACTGGAGATCGGGTTTGGCTGTCAACCAGGGATTTCCGGCAACCAGATTCACATAAGAAACTTTCAGCTAAGTACATTGGACCTTTTAAGATTATTAAGAGAATTAATGAAGTCACCTACCGTCTTGATTTGCCTCCTCATTACCGTGTTTGTCCTTTGTTTAATGTATCTTTGTTAAAGCCGGTTATCCCTGGTCCGTTGGATGAGACGTCGCTTGGATCGCCTCCTCCTCCTTCGGTGGCTGTGGATGGTGATCCAGTCTATGCGGTGGAACGACTGCTGGACTCCAGGCGGAGAGGGGGAGCCCTGGAGTACCTGGTGGACTGGAGGGGTTACGGACCAGAGGAAAGGAGCTGGGTGCCTGCGAGGGATGTTCTGGACCCTCTAATGGTGGAGGACTTTCATCGGTCTCATCCGTTTCGTCCGGCTCCACGCCCCAGAGGTCGCCCCAGGAAGAGGTCTCCGGTTCCTCGACGGAGTAGACGTCGTGGTTCAGTTTCTGCCCTTTCTTCCAGTTCCGTCCGCGGCTCCAGGAGAGGTCGTCCAAGGTCCAGGGTTCCCGTCCGTTCCGATCCCGCTTCTGCATTGCCTGTCCAGGACGCCACTGGGGGGGAGGAGGTGGTTTCCTTGCATCGTCCTCGTCCTTCGGCTCCTTCGGACTCTTTGGAGGGGGGAACTGTCACGCCGCCTCGTTCTCCTTCCACATTACCGGACTCCATTTCCCATAATCCTGTTGATTATGACACCAACAGTATCCGTTCTACTTCACCCAATCACATTTCGCTCCGACGCTCTGATTCACCTGTGTTCTGAGTTAGTTCCGGTTCATACCCATCTAGCTCCGCTATTTAAGTCTGCAGTATGTAAACAAACACAGCGAGGTATTGTTAACTTATGTTGCATACTAAGCGTTATCCTATTGTTTCTCGTTTTGGCTTTATGTTTACGACTCTCTTTTTGGATTATTGGTTTATGTCTTTTGTCTTGCCCTTATTGGATTTATTGCATGGTTGGACTGATACGCAGTTACGAACTCGGACTGTACTTTCGACTACGTCTTTGGTTTTCGGTGAGATCTTTGTTTGCCTGGCTTTACTGTTTTCTGTTATACTGCCTGTTAATAAACCTGTTTGCTTATTTTACTCGGCTTGCGTCACTCCTCACTACCTGGCGTTACAATAAGTAAGTAACTAAGTAAATGAAAAGTACTTTACGAAGAAATGAAGGTCAGTCAATCTTAACTTAAAAAAAAATCTGAATGTTTAAATGAACGAAATCTGTTTAGAATGATGTTAATTAACATTGCAACAGAACATTGAAGAAGCATAGACCTATTATCTAAGAAAAGCATTTATTAAGAACAGATCTCCCCGTCTACTCTAATATAGTTAACAATGTTTAAGAATATAAAACGTTTTAAGAACAAACAATTTTCTTTTTATTTTTAGCATATAGCTTATGTGCAAAACACATAAAAGAGCAATAAGTCTAAAACAATATGGCTATGCACTGCGCACTCATTAAACTGAAACAGAACAATAACATAATTTACAATTACTTTCGTCTACTCTGATATAATTAACAATGTTTTAAATATAAAATACTTTCTAAATAAAAAAAAAAGCATATAAGGTCCAAAGCTGCGTGATTATAATATTCTAACTTGTGCAACTTTTTTAAAAACACAGTTTGATTTGTTACTTTCTATACTGTGATTATCACGCCGTAGCTTTATATACAATAAAAATAGCACAAAAAAACAGATGCCTAGATCAGACTATTTTCTTGAGCCCGACCTGACCTGGCCTAAGAAAATTGGGGGAAAATCTCTTACATTTGGTTGGACCCTTTTTTAGCTTTAATTATGGCACAGATTTACTGTCACATGATTTCCATAAGCTTCTGTAACATTAACAACATTTTGTTAAGTATTTCTGTGCAGTGTCTTGTCGTATTGATGATGGGAGATTTGGAGCACGTCCCAAAGATTACAGTAATAGAGAATAATGTGAGATAGGAATGCAGCAGGTCAGGTGATGCTGTGTATGATGACGTCCAGCCCTGCTGAATCTGTCACCTCGCTCTCAACCACGTCTCCTGAGTCCCGGAATAAGGATTAATCCTGTTTCCTCTATTAACAACCAGCCCAATGGGGTTTATCTGACCTCAAATAATGCAAAGAAAACATAAAGTTTTAAGAGTTCAGAAATCAGTATTTGGTGGAATAACGCTGGTTTTTAATCACAGTTTTTTTCATGCATCTTGGCATCATGTTCTCCTCCACCAGTCTTACACACTGCTTTTGGATAACTTTATGCTGCTTTACTCCTGGTGCAAAAAATCAAGCAGTTCAGTTTGGTGGTTTGATGGCTTGTGATCACCCATCTTCCTCTTGATTATATTCCAGAGGTTTTTAATTTGGTAAAATCAAATAAACTCAACAATTGTAAGTGCTCTCTCATTTTAAACTATTGCAAACGAAATAAGTTTCTTGCTAAAAGTTGGTCCGACATTGCTTGATAACCTGTAGTAATTGTACTCTTGCTCACTTTGAGTCTTTAGTTTAACCGGGTATATGGAGCACTTCTGCAGGGGTTCTTTTTACCTGATGTAGGATTTCATCATTTGTCACACGATGATGTTTCTCAACAAATACCTGAAACTACCTGTAACTGAGAGTAGGCTGTGCTGTTTTTGTAATATCCAGGTGATTTGTTTGCACTACAGCTATTCTGAGTAAAACCGACATCTTTCCTATTAGCTCCTGGCAACATTGATTTGCATATTGGTCGCAAAGTGTTAGACAGAGCTCCATCGTTCACACCTGCATAAGACATGGATTCAGTAGGTTTATGTATGTTTATCTGCTCTAGAGAGTTCTATTCTATTGATGGTACTTCTCGTAGATGAGCTGTGTCTGTGTGTGTGTGTGTGTATGTGTGTGTGCATTTGCACATTTGTGTCAGCAATGGGTACAACGTAACTGATGAAGCTGAAGGCTGCATTTATTTGAAGAATATCCAGAAATATAAGGACAAATGTTGTAAAAGTAGTTTTGAGTGTGTTATGTGGTCCCTGGAGTGTGTGTGTTGTGTGTAGTGTGTGTGTTTATTGTAGCGGGAGCTTTGTGTTCTGTGGAGTTCTGACCCGAGGGAGGTTCTGCTGAGAAACCATAAAACACCAGCGCCATTAGGATCTTCCAGGAAATAAAGATTACACTGTGTGTGAGTGTGTGTGTGTGTGTTAACACTCATATCTGTGCCAGCGAGTGTAGCTGGGAGCTCGACAGTCGGAGTGATGCAGTGTCTTTCATTTTACAGAATTACATCTGGTAAACAGCGGCCTGCGGCGACGACCCTCTGCGGCCTGTCACAGCCAATCAGACGCTTCCGCCTCGCGGCCGACTTGGACCCACAGCGACAGCAGCTGCGCTCGTCTTCCTCTGATTATTAGGCTCCGATAAGAAGCTTTAGACTTGGGTAACTTTCAGCATTAGAGCTCAGCTAACGATAAATAAGATTAAAGTTATAATTAGTGACGGGATGATCCATCATTTTTCTCTTCCGATCTATACCTATTTAATTTTTATTATTATTTTTTATATTTTTACTCTTATTGCCGGTGTTGTGCCGAAGGTTACATAAATGAGGCTGAAACCACACAAAACAACATCTTCAAAGAAGAGATGGATGATCACAAGCCATCAAACCAAGCTGAACTGCTTGAATTTTTGCACCAGGATTAAAGCAGCATAAAGTTATCCAAAAGCAGTGTGTAAGACTGGTGGAGGAGAACATATTAAATATTAAACCAAACATTGATATCTGAACTCCTAAAACTTTTGCATTGTTTGAGGTCTAAAAGCTCTGCATCTTTTTTGTTATTTCAGTCTTTTCTCATTTTCTGCAAATAAATGCTCTAAATGACAATATTTTTATTTGAAATTTGGGCTAAATGTTTATAGAATAAAACAACAATGTTCATTTTACTCAAACATAAACCTAAAATCAGAGAAACTGATTTAGAAACTGAAGTACTCTTTTAAGGTTTTCCCCATAATAGTATTTTAATTGACACCACTTATATAAATATAATTGCATTTTACATTTCTTACATTCAATCTTATTTTTATATTTAAATATCTACAATAAAACACTTGCGTCTTGAGAGGAACAAGTGCTATTAATCACAGTTAATCACAGAATATTTTTGTGATTAATCTGATATTATTTTTATTTTATTGTCATCACTAGAAATAGCGTAAAGGTAATACTCTGTAATTCATTTATAGTAACTTAATCTTTCTCCACAGTGAATCACTGAATTAATTTACAATCTTTTATTGCGACATTTTTGTCGTTATCTTACTGCAAAATTTACAGGAAACTTTTTTACAGTGCACACACACACACACTCATACACTCATACGCTACTGAAAATAAAATTATATCCTTGCTCTTGCTACATTTATCTTCCAAACACACACACACACACATATATAAATGGAGTGATTATCTCATCAGGCTGTAATGGAGGACATTAGAGGGGGTGTTTTACACAGCAAACCAATCACATGTTCTAATATTAAATATACCTGCAGAGGAAAGAGAGGAGCTTTTGTGGAACCGGGGTCCTATTATAGACCCCAGACTAGTGCGTCATTTTATATTCAGCGTCACGATCATACTTTTTATAGGAACTCCCCGATTATCACACTATATTACATTTATGGTTTATTATTTATTCTCATTCTATGTATTTTTCCTACATAGTAAATTAATAGTAAAGTGATCTATCAGAATATAAAGGAACACATAAGGAATCATGCAGTAACTTTGTAAGTTGATAAGGACAAACTCTTACTCTTTCTTTCCTGGGGCGGTCCTGATGAGAGCCAGTTTCATCATTATAATGTTATTTATATACCATTTTTTTGTCTTTACTTAGTTGAGTAGTTCTGTCTATAATCTGGATTAGAACATTACTCAAATATTCACTATTCACTGTATACCTGTAACTCTATCTCTCATAACTTTACAACTGATGCTCTCAAACACATTAAGAGACAAGAAGTTCAAGTAATTAACTCTTGATGAGTTCAGCACAGCTGTTAACTGAAAGCCTGAATTCCAGGTGACTCTACCTCATAAAGATTACTGAGAAAATCCAGTAAATTGTCCAAACTGTCCAAATTTCTGACCGGTATTGTATGTCCAAATATGGATGGGTGGTTTGTTGGTTGGTTGGATGGTTGGTTGGTTGGATGGTTGGTTGGTTGGTTGGTTGGTTGGTTGGTTGGTTGGTTGGTTGGATGGTTGGTTGGTTGGATGGTTGGTTGGTTGGTTGGATGGTTGGTTGGTTGGATGGTTGGTTGGATGGTTGGTTGGTTGGTTGGTCGAATGGATTCTATGGATGTAAGAATACAGTAGAGACAGTTACTCCAACAAAAGCAGGATGAATTTTTTTTAATACCCTCGATTTTGGTGGGAACTATGAATAAGAAGGTGTCGCAATACTTTTGACACAACTGTGTGTGTGTGTGTGTGTGTGTGTAGTGACCTCGAACCGGTGCAGCCTCGTCCATGAGCAGTGAGGCGAGTCTGCTGTTGGCCGGGATCGTTATCGGCCTCGTGATCATCATCTCCTGCATCACCATCATCATCGGCAGGCTGAGGAAGGGGAACCACAAGAGGAACCCGAACCTGCGCTCCAGCAGTCTCGGTACCGGCACCTCCTTACTGTATACACACAATAATACACACAATACTTCCCATTCTTAATCCATAGGGTTTAATATGATGCAGACCCACCTTTTGCAGCTGATTTCAGCTCTTCTGGGATGGCTTTCCACAAGATTTAGGAGTGTGTTTATGGGAGTTTTAGGTGGGATCAGACACTGATGTTGGACAAGAAGGCATGGCTTACAGTCTCCACTCTAATTCATCCCAAAAAAGTTTTCTATCGAGTTACCTTGTCCAAAGTCTCTTGGTATCTCTTGGCTGAAGCTTTAAAAGTCCCTTTCACTGCATCTAAGGAGCAAGAGTCCAAAACTCCTCAAAAAACGACCCCACACCATGACCCCCCTCCACCAAACTTTACACCTGACACAATGCAGTCAGGCAAATACTTTTCTCCTGATAACCCCCAAAGTCAGAATCATACGTTGGATTGCCAGACAGAAAATAATTAGTAATTTGTCAGCGCGCATTACACCACTTCATCTGAAGCTTTGCTTTGTGTCGGTTGGTGATATAAGGCTTGGATGCAGCTGTACGGCCATTAAAACCCATTCTATGAAGTTCTCTGTGCTTTACTGTTCTTGATCTAATCTGAAGCTACATGAAGTTTGGAGGTGTGTTGTGATTAATGCCTCTGCAGAAAGTTAGTTCCTGTGTGCAGGAGACCCATTCTTTCACTAATGTTTGTAAAAACACTCCCAGCATGCCTAGCTGCTGCTTTTATTTTTAAACACCTGTGGACAATATACTGTAGTGTATATTTTCGTTATCACAGTTACAGTGTGCAGCTGTAGAACTTATTACATTACATTGATTTTGTCTTGGTAGTGGGAGACCGCTATTTTGTAGGATCGAATGGGGAACTGAGGCCGATCCGTCCTGATGATTCCCGCACTGCATCTGACTGGGACTCCTACGCCGAGACCGTGTCCCAGATCAGCGACATGTGTCCGGACGCTCCGCCCCAGTGAGTGACCTCCTACCTCCACCTGCAGTTTTTTAATCATCACACCTGCTCAGTACACTACACCTGTCCTCCTGTAACACTGACATTCCCACAGTTATGATGGATGGATGAATGGATGGATGGAGGAATGATTATTGGATGGTTGGATAAGATGATTGATGGTTAGATGGGTAGGTGGAGGATGTATAAAATGACAAATGGATAAATGGTTGAATGGATGGATGGATGGATGGAGGAATGATTATCCATCCAGATGGGTAGGTGGAGGTTGTATGATATGACAAATGGATAAAAAAGTTGGATAGATGGATGTATGGATGGATGAGATGATGGATGGTTAGATGGGTAGGTGGAGGTTGTATAAAATGACAAATGGATACAAAATGATGGATGGATGGTTGGATGGATGGTTGGATGGATGGATGGATGGATGGATGGATGGATGGATGGGTGGATGGATGAATGAATGAATGGATGGATGAATTGATGGATGGATGGATGGATGGATGGATAATATTTGTGATGGACAGGTTGTTGTGATGTATTAGAAGCAGAAGGAAAGAGAGAGAAAACAATACTGAACGTGTGAATCAGTGAATCACTGAATCAAGCAATCGACTCGACTAAACTGAATCAAACCTCAGTGTTTCAGCTCAGTAAGCTTTCCTACTGCATGAGTAGCTTTAGCCTTATCAGCTACACACACACCACATACACACACCACACACACACACAGACATGTGTGTGAGGGAGAGACATCACTCTCTGAAAAGAGAGAGAGAGAGCTGTTGAGGGACGTAGGGACCGGACTGCACTATTTTTAGGCTTGCTGTGTCCATCAGCGTGCTATTATTGGATCACTCATGAGAAACAGAGAAAAAGAGAGAGAGAAAGAGACCAAGAGAATGAGAGAAAGAAAATGAGAGAAAGTGAGGAATGAGGTAGGTAATAATGTACAGTACCATGCAAAGATTTTAGACACCTAAGCACAGATTTAAACAGATACAAAAATATACATAAAAACAGTAAGAGAACAAGACATTTTCAGTTTTACTGAAGAAGTACATATAAAGATGGATGGATGGATGGATGGATGGATGGACAGAGGAATAAAAACTTGATAGATGGACAGAGGAATAAATAAATGGATGGAGGAATGGATAAATGGATGAATAGATGGATGAATGGATGGAGGAATGAATAAATGGGTGGATGGATGGAGGAATTAATAAATGGATGGATGGAGGAATGGATGGATGGATAAGTGGATGGAGGAATGGATGGATATATATTGTGTACTGTAGAACATAAGGCTCAGTATGAGTGCCATTAGTTGCTATGGCAGTTACTATGGTTTTCAATGTGTTCAATTACTTCGGCAGCTCACCTGATTTACCTGTGGAACAAGATGCTCTGGATTGACCGTATTGAGTGTACAGATCTCAGCACGGTTCCTCCACAAGCTCCACCTCCTCCTGCAGATCCTGCGAGGCTGCTAATGGCAGGGCTGTACTGTGGAGCAGGCCTGCTGCGCCGGAGCTAAATGGCAGATTACTTAATTGGCATCTTCAATAATTTATCCACCTCCTCCTCCTCCGCCATTTATCCGGTCTGCCTTTCTGCCGGGGAAGCCCGCAGATCATTTCATCCAATTACAGCGCGGCGTAACGACCGCACTGCGATTATACAGTGCTCTACATCAATGCTAAACTGCTTAACCTGCAACCTGAGCAACTCCAGCATCTCCACCATTAGGATCTTCACCACAGACACTCATTTAATACAGATTTAGCCTCCGCAGTACCATCACTCCACTGCACCAGGGCTGTAGGCTGAATAATAGGAGCTATACTGCTGTAGGCTGAATTGTTGGAGCTATATGGCTAAATGGGTGGAGTTATACTGCTAAATGGGTGGAGTTATATTGCTAAGTGTCTAAATGGGTGGCGCTATACTACTGTAGGTTGAATGGGTGGAGCTATATTGCTAAATGGGTGGAGCTATACTGCTGTAGGTTTAATGGGTGAAACTGCTGTAGGCTGAGTAGTTGGAGCTATACTGCTAAATGGTTGGAGCTATGTAGGTTTAATGGGTGAGTGGGGCTATACTGTTGTAGGCTAAATAGTTTAAGCTTTACTGCTACATGGCTAAATGGGTGGAGCCTTACTGGTGTAAGTTGAATAGGTGGAGCTATGCTGTTATAGACTAAATAGTTGGAGATATACTGCTAAATGGCTAAATGGGTGGAGCTATACTGCTAAATTGCTAACTGGGTGGGGCTATACTGCTGTAGGTTGAATGGGTGGAGTTAAACTGCTTATCAGTCCCTTATGCTTGTGAAATTAGCACTACAGAGAGAGAAGATGGAGTGTGAGAGTGTGAGAAAGAGATAGAGAGAGAGAGAGAGAGAGAAAGAATAAAGTGAGAGAAAATGGAGTTAGAATGAGAGAGGATGGAGTGAAAGAGAAAGAGAATGGAGTGAGAGAGAATGAAGACAGGAAGAAAGAGAGTAAGAGTGACAAAATAAGAACCAGCAGATCCAGCAGGTACAGGATGTTCCAAAACTAATTAAAAATTGATCAGAGGACAGTAAAGCGGTGCTTCCTTTCTGATCAATATTTAATCATCTCACCAAGAACAGTACCTGCCCATCTCTCACTGACCTGAGAGAGAGAGAGACAGAGAGAGAGAGACAGAGAGAGAGAGACAGAGAGACAGAAACAGAGAGAGAGAAAGAAAGAGAGAGAGAGAGAGAGAAAGAAAGAGAGAGAGAGAGAGGAAGAAGAAGAAGCCATTCTCGGAAAAGAAGCTGAGACCATAACACTATCAGCCAAACATGTCTCAACTAATAACGGTGTTATTGATATCTTATTAATTGATCTATTTTTTATGTATTTATTTATATGATCTTCTTTTATTTGTAAGCTAATGTTTTTATATTTATTGTTATTTTTTACCTTTTGTGTATTTAATACTTATTTCAGTGCTTTGGCAAAAGTTGTTAATTGCAATTCATGCCAATAAAGCTATT
Source organism: Astyanax mexicanus (assembly GCF_023375975.1). NCBI lineage: Eukaryota > Metazoa > Chordata > Actinopteri > Characiformes > Acestrorhamphidae > Astyanax > Astyanax mexicanus. The sequence goes on along the minus strand of NC_064430.1, from coordinate 24,720,417 downwards.
TTAAATAAAAAATTGATAAAGAGAGAGGGAGAGAAACAGAGGGAGACAGAGAGAAACAGAGGGAGACAGAGAGAAACAGAGGGAGACAGAGAGAGAGACAGAAGAAGAAGATCCCTAAATTATTTTCTGATGGATATTGTTTTCGCTATGCATCTTGTCACACAGCTATCAACAAGATGTGGACCCTTGAAATGTAACAAATTATACAAATAAACTAGTAACACCCAAGCAACCACCTGACATATCATAGTAACCACCTGTGATACCGCTAAGTTGTATTGTTATTATAAAAATGTGCAGCATTTAAAGCATTACAGCATTTTGCTGTGTTGTACAGGATTGTTATGCATCTAAAGTTGTTTTCATTGGTTGCTGTGGTGTTGCTATGGTGTTGCTAAGGTGATGTTTGATGTCATTTTAGCACAATCTCTGCTTCTATTTCAGATACGATGAGTGCATGGAGTCCAGAGCCCCTCCGATGTATGAACCGGCCGAGGCGCCCCCACCGTACTCCGTCACCGACCCCTTCCGCTGGGACCATCCGTCCTCCCCCCGCCTCCACCACGCACACTATGACCTGCAGATGGAGCTCCTCCCAGACTCCTCAGCGTATCCAATCAGACAGCGACATTTTAGAGCCTGGTCAGTCGCGTCCATCCCACCTTCTCCACTGCCTCTGGAGGAGGCGCCCCCGTACGAGGCAGTGGTGGGGGAGGCGGAGTCAGACCGGCCCATCCCCCTAACCCCACAGACCTGAAGGAACCACACCAGGTTCTTATTGGTTGTGAGTTTGAAATGCTCTTAGATAACTTTTCTAGAGCGCCAGGGTTCGATTTGGGTTTTTGAGTCAGAAATCCGATCAGGAATCCGATCAGAAATCCAATCAAAAACCTTAAAATCTGATTATTTCGGTTCTGTTTTATGCAGTGACTTCTCAATGAGAATTATGGGATTTTTCTAAGATCAGCAAATTCCCATTTTCTGATGACCACTCAACTACAAACTAGCTACTAATCATTAGCTACGATTTCCTGACTCAAGTTTTGTGAGCCAATCAGAACTGTCAGAGCCATCCGAAAGCACTGTTCCAGGTTGAAGATGACCAATCAGATCAAAAACATGGACCGCCTCAAGCCTGGAAGCTGAGGAACATCAGGAGGAACCCATTGCTAACTCCATATCACAACACCTAACTGTATAATCACATTCATCAGACTCGTCTTTAGAACCTCTACTTTAATGTGTTCTTTCATATTTTACAGTTTATCATTGTGACCCATTCATATCTCCATCCATAAAGAGTTTACTTCTCTAAAGCTAATGTAGCTAACAACTAAGAAACAAGGAAGCTTATTAAGTACAATGATTAGCAGCTAACACCAATTAGCATGGTGCTAATAGCATGTCCAGATGATTGGTGTGAGTGTTCAGTAATTTCTTATTGAAGTCTTGAAGTCTTGATTTTGTGCTTTCTGACACTGTATGATGTATAAAATGGGATAAATGCAGGTTTAGCTGTGTGATGTACTTCAGGCTGAGGTTAAGCTACAGTAAAATTAGGGAGTTTTATCCACTTTTACTCCAAATCTTGCTTAGTGCGCCCCCTCATGGACAGCTGTACATGTCTGAGGTGAAAGATTTAAAGGGTAACTAAATGCCCTGATTTTTGCTGACTCCACCCTCAGGTCAAATTTCAAAAATGCTTAAAAAAAATGAAAAGAGTAGTATGGGAGGGGCACTGGGTGGTGTATTGGTTCAGGGGTGGGGCATCGCAGTGTGCCTCTGATAGCAGTGAGACGCAGATGGTTGGATGTCAGCAGGGGGGCAGTATTATTGATTTGATCTGCATATTGTGATATGTCAGAGTACCAAAGTACACAGAAACATCATCCTCACTTATAGCACATTTGAACGCTGCAGAGGCAGATATTATAACCACAACAAAGGCGTTTTTTAAAAAATTAGGAAATGTTTATAAAAAATATTAAGCAGGACTGGAGTGTTTTATTACTTTAAAGAAACACATTTCAGCTATTAATAAAAAAAAATCACTTATTATACAGTTTATTAAGGCCCTCAGTGTTTTTATTGATTTAAACTGCCAGTTTATTTAGAATGTGATTAAAGGTGTTGATTTATTAGCTGATATGGTGAAACAGTAGCATGGTTAATGTCAGTAATATCTAATTTAATAATAGTTAATGTATATAAATACGTTTTATTAAGCCCTTAACACACTCAGAACTATATAAATAATACTATACTATACATAAAACTAATAATGACATGATAAATACAAAAATAAAGACTTGACCCCTGATCCCACACACATATTATCTGTATTTTTATAGATTCAGCATTGATATTATGATAAAATTATTGCAGAAGGTTTCAGCAGGTATTTTTATAGAAGGTCGCGTATGTGTGTTTTAATGTGTTTAGAGCAACAAATAGCACTTAATCTATTTACAGACCCCATGGGAATTTGGGTGTTTTGGGAAGTTAAACTTGTTATTGGTTAACCGGCAGAAAAATATATATATTTTTTAATTTTATTAATTATTGATGTTTAATTATTAAGATCACCTGGATGCGGCTTTAAAATGTTTACACAGTTTTACATTAGTGAAGAAAATAAGTGAAAAACAACTAACTTGGAGTTTGATTGTATACAGTTTATATTAAAACACATAAAATATGTTTTCATTATGTTTTTGTTTTATTTTTTTAGTTGAACTCACTGTGATTAATTTGATATGAAATTTGCCTGGTACTCATATTTTGAGATTTTTTGAGTTTTTATGTTTGACTGAACACAAACACAAGGTGCGATCCAAAGTCTAGGCTACAGTTGAGGTAGAGGGGGCAGGGCCTCGGACTAGGACTGTCCAATGATTGACTCTTATGGAAAAAGAGATTTAATTAGGCTTCATTGTGACATTTTGCACAAAATTTACATGGTGAGATTGAGGTGGCAAAATGTCTTTTTTATTTCTTCAGAGAAAAATATACATTTTCTGACTTTCAACATTTTAAAATAAACGTTTTTTACTCTATTGTAATGGCGGTGATGTCACGTGCAAACAGCACATGGTGGATGGATATTTTTTTCTTAACAGAATTAATTATAATTACTGTATAAAAAAAAATTAAAACGCAACTGTGGAAGCTATGTTTTCCACTACCTTCACGCAATTTTCTCAGCTTCCCCAGTTTTATGTACTGTTTAATTTATTCAAAGAAATAAATTATATTATTTTGAACTGTCCTTATATTTTCAAACCTTAGTATTTTCAGGCTATTTTTATGGTGCTGTTTGTATTTTTTTTCCTTTAGCGTGAGGCTACAATGTGGGGTACACATATGTGCGAAACCGAGGTCCATGAAGGATACATCAGCTGCGTCCTTCAAATCTCACTATGAAAGTCCTCCAGTTCAGAGCAGCGTTCTATGATTTTGTGTTTGAGAAAATAAAGCCTAGACTTATGGAACGCAGTGACGAACTCTAGAGGTGTGTAAATGATGATCGCTTCCATTATAAAGAGCAATTTAGCTTAAAGGGCTTTTACAAACACATTCAACACTCCTCCAAAGAGAAATATTCTACATAAAATATGATAAATGTGATTAATATATGTGTCCATGTCATGTCATATGATTTAAAAAAAACTGATATTACTGATTAATTTGCTTATATATATATATATATATATATATATATATATATATATATATATATATATATATATATATATATATATATATATATATATATTAAATAAATACATTGATATTTATTTTACTAGACTGCTTTAAAATGTAGATCAGTGTGGGATGTCCAAAGTGTTTCCGGATGAAAAATGATTTTTTTTCTCCTTCTTCTTCTGTCCATCATTCTGTAGCCCACAGTCCATAATCTTACTGTTTTTTATATTTTGTGTAATTATGTTTTATGCTAAATGATACCATCAATGTTTGTAAATAATTGTCTGTTCTCTTATATAAGGAAACTGTAAAGCTAAGTGTTTCTAATAAAGTGGAAGCACAATGTATTTAGGTGTTTCTAATAAAGTGGCCAGGGAGTGGAAGCACAAGGTGGTAAGTCAACATTATTTACATTAATTTATTGTATTTGGAAATTGGTACGTTTACACAAATGTACCTGAATCTTTTTTTTTATTATTATAATCAGTACTGATGCTTTCCTGTTTACTGAGGGTTCTGGAAGGTTCTGATGTAGCGTTATTACTTGAAGATATTCCAGAGGATCTGTATCTGTGTCACTGTTTTGTTCATCTTTTTACAATTAAAGAGCCCATATCCACATTTAAGGTGTGCTTATGATTTCATGCATTATTACATTTATCTATTATCATTTTACATCATGAGACTCCGCCTCTTTTTGAACTGCTGCTGATGCAGCATTGCCCAGTAGAATCACAGAGCTAATGCTCGGAGGAAAGCGCAGCGACTCGGTTCTGATACATCAGCTCACAGATGCAGCCTTGTGCTGATCCACATCTAAGAGTGATGAGGGGAAAGAAGAGCGACATCTACTGATCTACTGTACCCACCCAGAGAGAACAGCAAGACCAATTGTGCTCTCTCTGGGCTCCGGCAGCTGATGGCAAGCTACATAAACAGGATTCGAACCAGCGATCTTCCGACCATAGTGGCAGCATAGTGTAAGCACTGCATTGTTGCTAGGTTACTGTATGTGGCGGAGTAATACATAGAGAGCTTCGGTTACAGTGCATTACTGACTGATAACGGCACTCATAGAACGCCTCTCAGAATACCACTAACTGTGGTATATTTTACTCTTTTATAGTTTATATACTATATTATATAATACACATACGTATATACTGAATTGTTTAAAATACATTTTTTTTATTTAAAAAAAATTATGAATTAAAATATAATAAAATATACATTCTATGTGTATTTCGCATATAAAGAAATATATATACATACAGCTCTGGAAAAAAAAGAGACCACTTAATGATGATGTTTTTCCCTGATTTAACCAAATTGAAAGAAGATGGATGATCACAAGCCATCAAACCAAGTTGAACTGATTGAATTTTTGCTCCAGGAGTAAAAGCATAAAGTTATCCAAAAGCAGAGTGTAAGACTGGAGGAGGACATGATGCCAAGATGCATGAAAACTGTGATTAAAAACCACCAGGGTTATTCCACCATATATTGATTAATTTCTTAACTCTTAAAACTTTATGAATATGAACTTGTTTTCTTTGCATTATTTGAGGTCTGAAAGCTCTGCACGTGTTTTTGTTATTTCAGCTATTTCTCATTTTCTGCTGTAAATAAATGCTCTAAATGACATTATTTTTATTTGGAATTTGGCAGGGATGTTGTCTGAAGTTTATAGAATAAAAACAATGTTTATTTTACTCAAACATAAACCTTGAAATAGCAAAAATCAGATAAATTGATTCAGAAACTGAAGTGGTCTCATAGTTTTAATTGTGACCGGAAAGTGGCGTCGTTCTGCGTTTGTTCACTTCCTGAATTATATAACTCGTGCTCGGGGCGACACCTGGTGGTGGGGTCGGGTCGGTGCAGGCGGCCGGTCTGTATCCTCTCCTGTAGATGTCAGTGTTTGATCTGAGCGCAGTTTAACAGCCGACCCAGGAAACACCAGCAGATTCAGCAGCAGAAGAACCTTCGGCTCCATCAGCTCAGCGGATCTGCTCCACTACTGCCCCTTTACACCGCCTTACAGGGGCTACAACTGCCCCAACTCCCCTACCCTCCCCTTCTGGTCCTTCTGCCTGTATTGATACTATCTCTGTGTGATGAGCGTGCGCGTGCCAGCTCTTCTTCCGCATGGGTGTCTGATCCTCCTCCTCACCTGCATGCTTTCGGTTCTTCTCCTCCATCTGAAGCCCTCAGCTCCATCTGACCTCCACCTCCACCCTCACCTCCTCCACCATGACCAGCAGTGCTGAAGAAGACCCCCACCCCCCAGCTTCACCTGCCTTACCTGCTTCTCCAGCCTCACCTGCCTCCCGCGAGGACATCCTGCACACCTACGTGACGCACTACCGCTCAGAGTGGACCGAGGGCAGGTGCGGACAGGTGTGCGCGGACAGGCAGGTGAGGGCGCGAGCCCGGGAGGTTCTGCTGAGGGAGGGAGCAGAGGGCAGGTTCTCCCTGCTGCCCTTCTTCTACCCAGCTGTGACCCAGTGCCTCCAGCGAGGAGCTCCACTCACCTCCACCTGTCTCTCCCAGTTTATGAAGGCCACGGAGCTGCTGGAGATGATGTGCGTCAACCTGTTCCTCTTCCCCTGGAAGAAGGAGATCAGAACTCTGAAGGTGAGCCGGGGACAGGTGTGGGAGGGGCTATAGCTACTCCTGATACTTTTTTTATCTATTCTGGAAAAAATTAATGGTAAAGCTGGTTAAACTGGTTGAGTAGATCAGATTTGACCAGTATAGAATGTGTGTACTTAATTGAGTCTGATGGTTTGGATTATTAGGGGTTCGCCATATCATTATCGTATCGCATCGAATCGTACACAATAACATCACCAATATATTTCAATATGGTGAATAATACGATACCCTGAAATATTATTACATCAGGTACTCCTTTTTTTCTTTTTTTTTTTTTTTTTTTTTTTTTTACAGTTTTCAGCAAAAGAAAAATACACACTTCACATTTTCTGTTATACAGCTCTGGAAACAATAAGAGACAACTTTTTTTTTGCATCAGTTTCTCTGATTTTGCTATTTATATGTTTATGTTTGATGTAAATTAACATTGTTGTTTTATTCTATAAACTACAGAGAACATTTCTCCCAAATTTCAAATAAACATATTGTCATTTAGAGCAGAAAATTCAAAGTTCAAATTCATATAGTTCCAAAAATTCAGTTCAGAATAATCCTGGTTATTAATCACAGTTTTCATGCATCTTGGCATCATGTTCTCCTCCACCAGTCTTACACACTGCTTTTGGATAACTTTATGCCTTTACTCCTGGTGCAAAAATTAAAGCAGTTCAGTTATACCTGGCAGTCATGAGTGTGGAAATGGGACTGGGGGAATTGTGGTTGGCAGGTTCAGAGGCTAAAATGCACACATTATTGCAACACCACTATCACCACTTACATTGTTTTTTGGCATTTTTTTGCGTTTTTTTAAATGGAAAATAGCTAGCTTATTCGACGACAGTTACTAAATAAAAAAAGAGCATTTTTACACATTAAATAAAATAGAGTAAAATTCGGCTCAATAATGACTGATTGCATTCATACCTTAAAATGCTGCTTAAGTAGGTAGCATTTTTTTAGATTTATAAACAGACATTGTAATTACATTCAAATATATTGTACATATTTGCATATACTTGACTTTCACATTTTATCTAATATTACACACTACATACTCAAAGTACACTAGTTAGTATCTTCTAATTAGTACACAATTGGGACGCAGACATTGTTAAAATAGTTAATTATAAGTGGGGAATCCATATAAAGTGTACATGAATTCTGCATATTGATTTCATAGTCTAAAAGCATGTTATCAAGTTATTATTGTATGATTAAACGTAGTCCTTTGGTCACGTAGGCTTAATCACTTTTAACAAAAATCTCCAGATGTGATTGTGAGTGAAAGTATGCAGATGAATATATATAAAGGGGAAAGCCCCCCAACACTTCCGCACTGTTCAGAGCTACTGAAACTTACAATGCAGGGGAAATTCCAGCACTTAACCAATAAACAGCATAAAGGTTGTGTTTAAAAAAAATCCTATACCCAACATTTTATGCATTGTATTTCCCCCGAGCCGTACAAAAATTTAATATATGTATGCTAACAAATCAGTGACTTACATATGCACACACAAAAAAGCTCTGGAAAAAAATAGACCTCTTTTAAACCAGTTTCTGAATCAGTTTCTCTGATTTTGCTACAGTTTCCAAATAAAACTTTTCATTTAGAGCATTTATTTGCAGAAAATGAGAAATGATTGAAATAACAAATCAAAAAAGATGCAGAGCTTTCAGACCTCAAAAATGCAAAGAAAAAAAGTTCATATTCAAGAGTTTAAAAGTTTAGAAATTAATCAATATTTTGTGGAATAACCCTGGTTTTTAATAACAGTTTTCATAATAAAATAAATTATTAGTTATGATATAAGTGGTCAAATCTTATGTATACGCCACACTTCCACCAGAATTCTCCTACTTCTCTTTTAAAAACTGGAACAGGTTTCTGTTCCTTATCTAAATACACTATATATATATATATATATATATATATATATATATATATATATATATATATATATATATATACACACACACACACACAAACAAAAGTATCAGGACACCTGTTCATTTTTTTTTTTTTTTTTTACATTTTTATGTATTTCTATTAAAAAAAGCACAGCGACTCAGTTCTGACACATCAGCTCACAGACGCAGTCTTGTGCTGATCCACATCACCCTAGGAGTGATGAGAGTAAAGATCTGCTGTACCCACCCAGATAGAGCAAGGACTATTGTGCTCTCTCAGGGCTCCGGCAGCTGATGGCAAGCTGCATGAACGGGATTCGAGGCCCGTCATGTAATGGCTTGAAAAATATGTTTTAGGGTCTAGTGCATAGGTCGGCAATAGGCGGCCCGTGGGCCAGATGCGGCCCGCAAGCAAGAAACATCTGGCCCGTGAGGTTGAACTATAATGAAAAAAAAAATCGGACTGTCCGTCTCAAAAATGCCCTTTATTTAGAAACTTAATTTTCCAAAACAGAAAAATTTATTAAAGATTTTTTGATAGAGCCACGGGCTGTTAGATAACTGCTAGCTTCTTTATTCTGTTTTTTTTTTTTTTTTTATTCGTTTGTTTTTTTTATTTAACAAACAGGTATATCATTAATAGCGCCCCCAATGGTCAGTCCACAGATTTCACCCACATCAGCCCACTTGAATGTCTGCTTGTCATTTTAAGAGCGCCCTCCCGCCACCGCTCCCGCCACCGCGCCATGTAATGGCTTGGAAAAAATCTGGCCCGCGGCCAAACTTAATTGCCGACCCCTGGTCTAGTGGCTCTTTCAAAGGGGTGTGCAAAAATATTTAGACATATAAGGGCAGTTTTCCAGACAGTGATTAAGCATTTTGAATCTGGATTTTTATATTTGGATTCATTTGGATTTTTCTATTGAAATGTAAGTTCAGTCAACGACTTAGCTAACCAGATGCTAATGCTAACGTTAATAATCTTCATTCATCTATTTGCAGAAATTCACTGGACACTTTGTCTACTACATCGATCCAGGACTTCCAAACCCAATGACTCGGAATATTCTTCAGAGCATCGGCTACACCCTGGAGACGGACACTGAGTACATACTGGTGGACGATGTCGATCCGGACGTGGCAAAGCAAATGGGCTTTGAGCTTTTTCTCGCCAGGTTAGAGTGCGAGTACCTTCTGGAGGCCATGCAGCAGAAGTCCCACTCTGAGTGTATGGAGATCATCCACAACAGAGCTACCTGTCCTAATGTTTTGGCAGGTTCTGTGATTTCTCCTGAGGAGGAGGATAGTCAGAGTCAGAGTGTTGATCATCATGATACGAGACAAGAGGTTCTGGAGGACATTGAACCACTAAGTTCTGGTCCCAAGTCCAATCCCACCACGACTGAGGAGCAGGAATGCCTTCAGAGCCTGAAGCCGTCCTCCACCCTGGAGATGGTCCAAGAGGTCCAGGAGGTCCAGGAGAACACAGTTCCAGAGGAGGGACGGTCTTCCCGGTCTTCCCAGTCCTTCATGAGTGAAGACCGGTCCATCCTGGAGATGCAGGAGAATTATCCAGACCTGGCTTTCCGCCAGAAGCCCATTTTCCGTAAATCTCAGAAATCAACACAACCTCCTAAAGTGAACGAGTGGACCAGATGTGCAGAACCAGCACCAGTTCTGCTGCACCCGACAAACACTGACCTGAGCGGACCACAGTCTATCGCTATGCACGTGGAACCGGCTGTGACTCACAGGAAACTACAAATTCCAGAGAAACTAGAGGTAGGACTACAAAACACATGCTCTCTTAGAAAAGTTGTAAAAAAAAAACAACAACATTCAGGTGCATTTAAAAAAAAATAATTGACAATTCACAGAATTTTAGAAATTCAGATCAAAATGTGAAGCTTACATCTTATATAAGATTACAGTTTTGCTCAAAATATTGCAATGCACACAACATTATGGGTGACATACCAGAGTTCAAAAGAGGACAAATTATTGGTGCACGTCTTACTGGCGCATCTGTGACCAAGACAGCAAGTCTTTGTGATGCATCAAGAGCCACGGTATCCAGGGTAATGTCAGAAGGACCAACCACATCCAACAGGATTAACTGTGGATGCTGTAAGAGGAAGCTGTTTGAAAGGGATGTTCGGGTTTTAACCAGGATAACCCGGATATCCAAAAAACATAAAACCACGGCTGATCAAATCACGGCAGAATTCAATGTGCACCTCAACTCTCCTGTTTCCACCAGAACTGTCCGTCACCACAATAAATTATTGTGGTCTAAAAGCAGGTGTTTCAATTTCATTGTCCAACCCCTGTAGACGTATTACGACCAGGGTGATCTATTTTAATCGTTTATTTCTTTTATCGTTGATGATTATGGCTTACAGCCAATGAAAACCCAAAAATCATTGTCTCAGAAAGATATTGAAATATTAGATACGACCAATTGGTGTTTTTTTTTTAGCAGTGTGCCAAGTCCTGCTAGAAAAAGAAATCCGCTGCATGATTTTTCCGGAAAAAACAATGCACTTTAGACTTGATAATAAAACACAGTGGGTCAACACCAGCAGATGACATGTCTCTCCAAACCATCACTGATCATCAGTAAATTTTACATTTCATTTGTAAATCAAGGAAGCAGAGTCTGAAGGAAGAGTGGAGAGACACACAGTCTAAACTGCTTGAGGTCTAGTGTGAAGTTTTCACCAATCAGTAATTTTCACCCAAATCTCTCTATCTGTTCAGTCCACAGAGCCTCAGACTGCAGAAGAAAAGCCGCCACTGGTTCTTCGTGTTGGATCCATGCTGCAGAACCCGGGATTCAGCCCGGATTCTTCTCCGGATGATGGTTTGGTGACGGAGCTGGCGGAGAGGATGTGTAAACTGCAGATGAAGGATTTCAGCGCAGACGAGCCCCTCAAATACCCCATCGAGGAGACGGCTCAGGCCGAGCAGTGCGTGGGTTGCCAGGAATTCATCCCGATATCCCCCCTGCGCTCCCCGGAGGAGTCCAACCCTCTGGTGGTGTGCCGGCCGACCCAGCAGCCCATGTGCACCATCGCCGGCTGCGGGCGCTGTTCAGGACCCAGCTCAGACCTGGATCAGAACGACTCCATTAAAGAACCTCCACATTCCTTTTATATTCCAAACTGTCTGAGTGCAGCCAGCTCCGCCCTGGCTCCCCCTACAGGCCACAATCAGAACTGCGGCGAAACCTCCAGCCTGCGGATCCACAGGAGCCCAACTCAGCAGCCTGAGGACGACCTGCTGCAGACCTACGTTATGCTGTGATACGGGTTCTGCTCCTGCAACATCTCAAACATCTCTGCGAAATTCAGCGAACTTTGCGTAATTGCATTCAACACGTTTTCATTTTCTTCGTTAAGCGATAGTTCGTAAACACTTCCAACAATTACGTACAATCTTTAAAAAAATAATAATAAATAAAGGTGCTACAAAAGGTTCTGTGAGCAGTACCACTTTTAATATAATAAAAAAGTAGGAATGTTTGACCAAAATATGAATATTTTTGGACCAAAGGACCTGTCACATAAAAAAAAAAATTGTGGAGGATATATCATCACAGAAATTATTGCAATAAATGGCTAAAATGCTGTTCACTCTTTTATATAAAGCTCTGGGGAAAAACAAATAAGAGACCACTTAAAAATTATGTTTTTGTTTGATTTTACCAAATTGAAAACCTCAAACCAAGCTGAACGGCTACTCCAGGAGTGAAGGCATAAAGTTATCTAAAAGCAGTGTGTAAGACTGGTGGAGGAGAACATGATGCCAAAATGCATTAAAAAACTGTGATTAAAAAAACTTAAAACTTTATGAATATTAACTTAAAAGTTCAGAAAGTTCTACATCCCTTTTATTATTTCAGCCATTTCATATTTTCTGCAAATAAATGCTCTAAATGACAATATTTCTATTTGGAATTTGGGAGAAATGTTGTCTGTAGTTTATAGAATAAAACAACAATGTTCATTTTACTCAAACATAAACCTATAAATAGCAAAATCAGAGAAACTGATTCAGAAACTGAAGTGGTCTCTTAATTTTAGTTTTTCCAGAGTTGTATATGAACAAACATACAAATAAACTCAATAGACCATATCAGAGTCTGGTCTGGATTTCAGTTATAAAAATGCCTTAATATAAAGAAAAGTTCTTTACCGATTTCAAGGTTCTTCCTGCTTTTACTTGGTTTTTTATAAAAGCAACATTTTTTAGTGTACTTCATTTTTTAAGAATCATTTGTAGCACCTTTATCATTAAGTTCGGTAAGTCAAGATGTGTTTCGGTGTCTGAAATTTATTTCTATAGTTATTCAAGCATTGGAGCTACGAGGCTAATGTAGCATAGAAATTAACATCTATTTGCATCAATTAGCATGATGCTAACTGCTATATATAATATATATATACCGTATTTTCCGCACTATAAGGCCCAAAAATTTGAGGGTGCACCTTATGATCCAATGCAGTAATGTCACTGCGTTGAAGTACAGCGTTATACAAGAGTTTTCAGTGACGTTTTTCCAGCACCAAGGCTGGAGCAGCATTAGCATTAGCCGCTAACCTCAGTGCTAGCTCTTTCACCGTTCAGAGGCGAGTATATCAGACTGTTTGCCATGTTAAAACAAGCCACGTGGGACAAACCTCTAGCTGATAGCGTCCTTGGTTACTGGAACAGTCAGGGTTCCTCAGTGTAGCGCTATCGGGCGGCATTTATTAGCACTAAGCGCTGCTGCTAACTGTGCTGTTGAAAATATTGGAAATCTAAGCTCACTATAGATAAACAGAAACCTTTAACTTGCCCAAAGGAGAGAAATCTGTGTAGATTAAAATCCAGTGTTCGTTAGAGAAGAATTCTTTTTTTTAAGAATTAGTTTTGTGAAAACATGCCGACACTACATACTAGTGTCGCTTAAAATGCACTTTATAATCTGGTGCGCCTTATGTATAAAAAATAGACCAGAAAATAGACTTTTTCATTGATCGTGCGCCTTATCTGTAAAATTCAATTCATGTTAGCTCGCTACATTAGCCTCGTCGCTCCTGTATAAAACTGACAGCTAATTTTCAGACACCAAACTAATCTTAGCTGATTCTGATTGGTTCTGGGGACACTCTTATCAACTGTGTATTTTTATTTTTTTTTAAACTTATACTTAAAAAAAAAAAAAACTTTAAATTTGGATTTAGTGCTGTAAACTACAAAAAAATAATCTTTCATTTTGCTTGTTTTTTATTTTTGTAATAGAAATGGGGTTTATTAATTCAATACTTGAAGATTAATAAGTAAAAGTACTACTGACTATTACTATATTACGCACCACAATTATGAGCAAACTGATCATATAGCTACTACCAACTGTATAACTGTAACATGAAGAACCTTAAAAATATATATTTTATTTGAATTTTGTTTTTTTATTATTTTATTTTTATCCCATTTCTCCCATTTCTGTAGCATTGCCGAGTAGCATCACAGCCCTAACGCTCGGAGGAAAGCGCAGCGACTCTGTGGTTCTGATAAATCAGCTCACACATGCAGCCTTGTGCTGATCCACATCAACCAAGGAGTGATGAGGTGAAAGAGAGTGAGTCATCTACTGTACCCACCCAGAGAGAGAGAGAGAGAGCAAGACCAACTGTGCTCTCTCAGTGCTCTGACAGCTGATGGCAAGCTGCATGATCTGGATTCGAACTAGCGATCTCCCTATCATAGTGGCAGCACTTTAATCTGCTGGACCATTAGGAGCCCCTTGTTTTTGTTTTTTTTTTATATATAGATTTTTTAATATCTCAGTTTCTCAGGTGAAGGAAAATTATTATAATGTTTATTATTCATCATTTTATGTTCTGAAGGGTTTCTGCTTCTGTGCCTTACTTGATAAAAGCAACATTTGCACTTTTGCACTATAGAGCTTCTGAAAAGATTGTGTTTGAATTAAATAGTGTGTATATATATATATATATATATATATATATATATATATATATATATATATATATATATATATATGTACACATTACATATACGCTCATTGATAAAGAAATAGTTGCACCCAAAGGAAGAGTGGGATGGTAATGTTCGTCAGAAGATAGAAGTTACCTTACCATGCGTAAAAGCAAAAAGACGCATGAATCCGAATTTGACCGTTCACATTCATATCGCATGTCCATGGATCGGATATGTATCTGTTTAGGACTACATATGAAATGACTCAAATCTGATTTGAAAAAATAGGATTTGGCACGTTCACACAGCCATGAAAAAAATCAGATCAAAGTGCCTGTAATAAAGACTAATGGTGATCTGGCATCGTATGAAATTCCACCTCTTTCTCCTGATTCCTTCTGGGTCCAACTATTTTTTTTTTTTTTCGGACAATGAGTGTTATAATGTGTGCAAGTATGAATTTGTGCTGCTTTTTCTTTTTTCTTTTTTTTACATAAAGTATTAGATATACAAGAAAATGTAAATTTAATTAAATATAGTTATAATGAAAAAGTTGACAAGACAATGTATTCAGCTTTTTGTTTATGAAAATCAAAATGAAAATGACTCGTACAAAACACACTTCACAATCAACCAACCAACCAATCAATCGATTAATCAATCAGTGGAGAAATGGTGTTTTATCAGCAATGGATTCTCTTGGTCCACAAATCACAAGTGCCATTCTTAATAATAACTGTTACTTTTTACACATCATACAAATAAAATGATTATTTTAAACTTGTTTTGTATCTTGTCTTGTTTACACAGTCATAACGTTTACCTCAGTTAACACTGAACAGAACTGAAGCCTAATTAAGAGAAATGCTCTGTTCACACCTGGTGTTTCAAATGGGTTTTCTCAAATCCTGTTTTGTCAAATCCAGATGAGGCAGCTAGTTAGTTTAGCACACTTCCATCACTCTGGATTTGAGGATCTGATGCCATTGTGAGAGACACAAAATACATTCTGTAATACAATATAAGTGCCCAGACAGATTATAAATCGCATTTCAAACCACCTCCTAATACGGTTTGAATTAGATTGGTAAAAATCCAAATTTGGCTGTCCACACTATTAAAAATCCAACTTATTACAGTAAAAATCCAAATTTGGCTGTCCACACTATTAAAAATCCAACTTATTACAATCAACTTATGCCAGAAATCAGATTTGGCCTTTGTATCCAGTTTATCCCTCTACTTTATTCTGATCACTTATTGTTAATAAATCAAATCAAACAGGACTCATTTTAATAGCAGGTGTGAACAGACAAAAATAAGATGTGGAATGATTATAAATTATAAATCAGACTTACTACAACAGCTGCATATTTACCGTATTTTTCGCACTATAAGGCGCACTTAAAATCCTTTAATATTTGCAAAAATCATCCGTTTGTCTTATAATCCAGTGTGCCTTATGTATGAATTCTTAATTCTACAGATATTAAGGAGCAGTAAAGCCACTCCACTGAAGTACAGTGTTATATGACAACATTACCATTAGCCACTAACCGAGCTAAGCAACTAGCTCTTTTGGATGTTCAGAGGTAAGTATTATCGCCCTGTAGCCTGTTTCTAACCCCAGGTAGTACTGCTAGAGCTGCATTAGCATTACTCGCTAAGCGCCATCCCCTAGCAGCAAGACCTGCTAAATTATAAGTAAATCATGGCGACACCCCTGTTTCTTACTAGTGTCGCTTAAAATGCACCTTACAGTGCGAAAAATACGTTAAGTTTAAATAAATGTGGTCCAAATGGCTATATTTAGTCTGAAAAACAATAAATTAGCAAAATACGCCAAATAAATTAAGTTATATCAGAAGTGTATAACGTCAGTATGTAAATAACCCTATGCTATGCTGTATTACAGACACAGATAAGCCTATAAATTATTAATTCAAATTACACTGTAAATAAAAACATCAGCACCTTGTAAAATACCCACATCACAAAGATCCCAACACACTCAAACACACTTAACTCAAATCCTCAAAAGCTCATATCAACTCAATTATTTTTCCAGGCTCCGCCCACAAAATGTGGTTGCCTTAGCAACAGTTGCTAAGTCATTGTAAACCCTGTTCAACCCAGGCTTGAACATGGTGCTGGATGACGCCTGGATGAGCTAAATGTGGGTTATGGAGCAGAAAGCTCTGGAGTTTAGTGAGGATGGAGATCTGCAGATACTTCTGGAATAAACTGAGAGAATAACAGTGAGATGAACTAAAGCAGTGAGGAGTTGATGGCAGACGGATCTCAGGTGTTGATCCGGGTTCAGGCTCGCCGTGCTGTTAATATCCTCTCTCTGTTCTCCTCATACTGATGAAGCATCTTCTGGAGGTCGTCATCAGCTGAGATGACCTGCAAATACATTAATATTAACAATGAAATACATTTTCCTCAGCCGACTCAGAAGGCAGCGAGATGTTAATCAAAATGTGAATTAAAAACAAGATACTGTAATCAGTACAGATGTCTATATGAACTGTAGGAATCCTACAATCCTAGAAGACTAATACCCTGTTAATAACTGTTGTGAAATAACTACTTATTTTCCAAAGGATACATATCTTTAAGACAGATTATAAACGCTATGTGTTGTTTATTTCACTCCAGTTTTGAATACAAACAGTGCATTCTTAATATCTTAAACTATTAAATTATGACCAAATTTCACCAAAATCTAAAACCTTCTCAGTCATTGCTAAAGAAAATCATTCCCACAGCATGATGCTGCCACCACCATGTTTCACAGTGGGGATTTATCTTTGGTCTCAACTGAAAACCTGAGAACCCCCTTCCTACATGGCTTGTGGCTAAAAATGGTCTTTTATTATGTCTGTTATTTTGTCTTATTTCAACAATGGTTTTCTTCCATAAAGGCCAAATTTGTTATCTGTGGATCTCTGCAGCTCCTCCAGAGTGACCATGGGCCTCTTGGCTGCTTCTCTTACCAGTTCTCCACTTGCTCGATCTGTCAGCTTGGGAGGTCCATGGCCATGGCTTCATAGGTTTGCAGTTGTAGAATATGTTTCGTTTATTTTTGGATGATGGATTTTTGGTATGTTGTTTTTATAGCCCAACATTACTGAAATGCTTCAGAACACCAGTGTTTCAGAACACCAGTGATGAGTTTGTGCTGGTGCAGGCATCTCAAAAGCTTTCAGATGTAATGAGATACTAAAATGACAAGCTCAAGGACACGTGTACTGAATTACACATTAAGGTTATAATTAATATAAAATCTATAACTCACCAGCACCGGAGCAGGAACTTTAAACGACGTCTGTTTTATCAGCCAGTCCTCGTACAGATTATGAATAGCCTCCAGGTATTCCTACAGACAATCAAAGAAAACTATTATTAATAGGATTAATAAGAGAAACCATATATATATATATATATATATATATAAATATATAAAATACCATTAAAGCAAATACTGTACATAAACAAGACAATACGACATATTGCTAAAAAAGAAATTTGATGTGAATAAACTAGATTTCTCTACATCTGGAAAAAAACACTCTGACTGTACTAATTTATTCCTGTATCACAGCTGTGGTTCCTGTGGTTTTCTGGTCGTACCATGGGAATGACCCGCTCC